>NW_027326027.1:0-126435 GCF_048594095.1 Paramormyrops kingsleyae
GTACCATATTGTTACAGGACTAGAGAAGATGAATCCCTTAACTGTCAGGGTATTTGAGACCACCAAAGTTGTGCACAGATTTCTCGACATGTGCACCACAAGTGGAAGAAGCTGTGGCACAGCTGATGTCATATATTAAAAAATCAACGACGTCCTGATAGAGCATAACATACCATGGAAAAATTGTGTTGGCCTGTCAGTTGACAATGCCCCAGTTAATATTGGTGCCAAAAATTCAATTGCAGCAAAAATGCTTCAGGAAAATCCCAGCATTTACATTCATGGATGCCCCTGCCATATAATCCATAACACTGCCAAACACGCAGAACAGAGACTTTTGGAAGTAAGTCCCAACATGTTTGCTTTCCATTAAATATCTGTTAAGCTATAGGTGAAGTAAATAATTTACTGTAAAATGACATAAATTCTTTGTGCACATATCATGTTCTGCAGATATCTGGATTTGACACTGAGGACCTTGTGGTTGACGTTGGATACTGGTTTAAGGGCAGCACGAACCGTAAAGGTTACTTGAAAGGTTTGTAATTCAGTTAGCTCCACTGTTATACACCAAAAGTGAGGAAAAATAGGGCTAACTTTGTTTGTTTTTCTTACATATTTTACCAGAATTCTGTGAACTCCATGGCAGTGAGTACATGGAAATGCTGCTGCACATTTCTGTGAGGTGGCTGAATTTGGAGATGTGCATCACCCGCATTCTGCAGCAGTACAGTCCACTCAACAGCTACTTCAAATCTTTAAGCAAATCGCACATCATATTGACACTAGTTCAGGACAGTTATATGAGACACCCAATAATAATGACAACCTGTCTATCTGCAGATGAGAAACAACCAAGGTTCTGAAGGCTGGCGAAGGCGTTTTCCGATCCCCTGACGGAAGTCTACCTCCTGTTCCTTCAGGCCACATTGCCAGTGTTCTCTACACTGAACCTCCTTCTCCAGAGAGAAAAGGCATCCATATTCCAGCTGCATGAAGAGGTGAATGGGAGGGTTGGGGTGTGTTTGGCTATGTTGATGTCTCCTTTATAAAGTGCAACACCCCTCTGAAATATAGGTTGTGTTACTTTGTCAAAGACAATTAAGCTTTCTAAAGCTGTCTAATTTCCAAACATCTGAGATATTTGTTGATTCTGTACCCTACATACCTCTTTTGATAAATTACTTGTACAGAGTGAAAAATAACTTAATTATCTAAACTTAAGTCTACTCATAGTCATTGAACTGAGTAATAATTTAATTAATAATGCACTGGAATCTTTTATGACATGACATTTTGCAGATGAAGAAATTCATCAAGAAACTCTGTTCGAGGTTCATGAGACCAGCAGCACTACGAGGGGGAGAAGTTCATGACATCCCCTACAAGGACCCACTGCACCAACTGCCAGGTAATGCTTTGAAGTCCCATAGGGAGATAAACCTATAGTCTATGCTTTTTGACAACAAATACACTTTTTCTATGGATTTTTTAAAAAGTATGGATTAAACCCAGAGATATCGTATAAGATACCTGTGTATTTGACTTGCTTTCTCTATGTCTTCTGTCTCTCTAATAGGTGAAAAACTCAATGTGGGATTCACCACCAGAGCGACGCTCCTTAGGCTCCTGGAAGCTGGAGAGGTCACATCACAGAAGGCTCAGCAATTCCAGCAGGCAGCACTGGCCTTTCTGGTCAGAGCTGTGGAGTTTGCCATGGATAATCTCCCAATGAAAGATGCTCTCCTGAAGCATGCAAGATTTGTTGATGTGCAACTGAGGGCTGAGTGTGGAGTTGAAGATGCCCTATACTTTGTAGACAGGTAAGGGTTTTCATATACTATTTTTAAGTTTAATGGTCATGATCACAAAACAAATCTGACTCTCACTGTATTCTAATCAGTCATGTGCAAATTGTGCTGTTTTTAAGATTTCAGGAACTCCTTCCTTTTCACGACCCAAAAGAACAGGACCAAGTAAGTGAGGAGTTCATGGAGTACCAACTGATGGACATTGCCATGCCCCAGGACCCAACATCCTTTGATGTTGAGGAGTTTTGGGGAAGGATGACCTGAACAAAGAACAAGGTAAGAAATAGTTTGCACACAACATGACATGCTCATTATTAATTATGATAAAAGGAAAACTTTTGAGTAATAGAGGCCCATGGTTCCTTTTTTCAAAGGTGACTGGTTTGAACCAATTTGGGAGGCTATAAAAGATCGCAGCCTTGGTTTTAGTGCTCCCACATTCCAATGCTGATGCCGAGAGGGTTTTTTCAATGGTCGGTTTGAACAAAACAGCAACACGAAACAGCTTGGCACTAGACGGGACATTGTCCTCAATAATGACCGTGAAAATGGCTGGGCTTGAGCCAAGCTGTTTTAAATGGGAGCCTACACCAAAAATGATGAGAGTCCAAAAAGGCAACAAACACCTACAATAAAAAACATCAGTCATAATCTCTCTCTCTCTCTCTCTCTCTCTCACACACACACACACACACACACAAATTGAATAAAGACTTTGTATTTGGTTGAATTGTCTGTGCCATGTATCAAATCTTTTCTTCCACAAGTCTGAACAATTAATAACAACAACAACACTAATAATAAAATTATTAATGAAACGCCCCCATTCCTGCGGCCCATCCGACCCGCGCCCCCTTTGACCCCCTGACAATGGACGGGACGAGACGGGGCGGGGTGGGTTAGTGGAATGTCACTCTTGCCTGTCTTCAAAACTTGAGAGCCCTGCTCTGTTGTGCCGTCATTTAGCATGTGTGCTGTTAATGCTGCATGTGGGATATAGTAGCTATTGTCGTGAGGTAAAAGGTTATTTTTCATTAAAAGGGCACATACTTTAGTGTTAGCATGAAGAAAATTAAGGTAGAATGTGACTGTATTTTTATTTTGAGGTTAATTTGTTGAAATTCTTGTAAGTTTAACACCATTAAAAATCCTGGTAACTTTGAAAAAATGGTGTTCATCAAGATCGGGGAAAAAAAGTTTAAAATGTGTGAAACAACCTTTGACTAAGTTTAATTTCAGGGTAAGATATTAGAGAATATAATAGAACTTGAATGTGAAAACTCACGAGTTATAATCATAATTAATGGTTAAAAGGAAGAAAAAAAAACACAAATAATTAATTGAACATGGATTAAAGAAAAATACACTCCATAAAATGATGGGGGGAAAGATCCCTTATGAGATAGGAATTTCTGTTTTGAAAAACTAGATCTAATGTGAAATATGGCCATAAGTGATTAAAATGTTAAGCCTGAAACAATAAGGGTTTTATATATTGTTATGCAGGCTAGGTTTTTGAAACCCCTGGAAGTTCTTTGGACTCTGGAACTGAGAACTGGATTTTCTCCCTGACAAGGGAGATAGTGAGCCACTGGGAAACCTGATTTTTGGACTCTTCAGAAAGGGAACTCCTCCGTTCCTTTTCCCTTGCTCAAGTTCACCGGTGTGGTAGGATTTGCCCCATTTTCATCGGTATTGACTTACCTGGGTGCACCCAGAGACTGAAAAGACGTTTAACTGAAAGGACAAAAGACACCGACTAAACCTGGAACAACTATTTGACTTTACAGAATGCGAGTAAATATATTTTTATTCTTTTTATTTTTTGTTCTAAATACAAGGTGTTCAGTTTACTGTCATCCCTGGTTCTGTGTCTTCCCTTTCTGACTATTACACAGCACAACATTTACCTCCTTGAACCTAGACACTGGTTCACCACCCAATTAATTGATATAAGCTTACGTTGGATTTTCTAAAATCACAAGCAGGTCGGCAGGGTGTTTACACAGACGTCCAAAGAGACTTATCTAAGAAAACTGTTTCATGATAATTTGTACCATCATCGGGGGTCGGGGCGTGCAGTAGATGTCCCCTTTATTTTTTGTGCCTCTGCCCTTCAAACCGAGCAGGACTAAATTTGTAAGAGCAGCTGACGCCAAATCTCCTACTGAGCTGCTTCAGACAGAACTGTCCTCAATTCACCACTAGGGGGTGCCAACGCTACGGCTTCGTTCTATGGTTGATTTTTTTCTTTTTCTCTCTCCGCATAATCAACTTACTATGAAAGTACATTATTCAATTAATAGTTTAAATCCATGTTAATATTCTGAACAATGACTAGTAAAGGTTCTATGAGGTTGTCCCAGTTTCTGTGATATCAAACTTATAAGTCATGGATTGGATTTAAAATTTTTATCAAAGTGTTAAAACAATTTTCTGATGACAGATGCCAGTCCTATTTGCTTTTATTTCTAAGACGTTCTCACTGGTGTCTGCAATCAACATCTAGCTGTTATGTTAGCCACCACTAGCAGGGTAATAAAATGACTCAGGTGGGGAATTTATTAAAATCTAGATTTAGCACCTTGCCATTAGAGCGAAAATGAGAGATTAAAAGTTTGCCTGGATGAAAGATTGTTCTGCAACTTTTCTTTTCAAGCAGTGAACATCACTGGTTAGTCTATTTTACATTATTGCAAAGTTGTTTTGACTGTACGTTAAGGATCTTAAAGTAATGGGTTTCCCTGCTCTGAAATGTTCCTCTGTATGTGCTGTGATGATTTACTGCTTAAAGTTTGGATTTGTAATTCGATGCAGTATAACAGGGTAATATTTATATCAGATCTGTGAGCTCAGATGCTGTTATTGACAAAGCCACTCATATCTGTCTCCACATGCATTTACTCCTGCCCCTGTTACATTAATGTGTGCCTGTGATTTAAGTGCATTTGTATTAGGTTTCACTGAGCAAGTACTTTGCATGTTAGTGTTAATTGTGCCCCAGCAGGCTTTCTGTGCCGGAGATGCTACTGATGGTGTTTTTAAAGCAAGTGGGACTGGATGAGACCATGATCAGCTCAGATGGAAAATAAGAGGATCAGGAACAAGCAACCACTTTGCAGACGTCTGTTTGATCCTCTTGACAATAACTCTTTGGCATTTCTGGCTGATGAATATCCATCCATCCATCCATCCATCCATCCATCCCTCATCCAGCTGCATGCCTAAAAATTGTGTTATAGTATTAATTGTTAAAATGACAATTATTTAGAATTTCAGTCTAATTACTCAGACAAATCACCATTTAAACCAAAAACAATTTCTATAACTTTGATAGAATCATTAAATACTTTGACATACATATTGTAGCACCTATAGGGGCATGTCCCAGCATGCCCTGCGTGCAGTTGTAAATAGCCCATGTTGTGTTGTTCTTGTTAATGGTTGCATTTCCCTATTATTGCGTGTGTATTTGCCCATGTCTTGTGTGTACCCTGTCCGATCCTCGCATGTATTTAGCTTGCATAAATCTCCCACCATGTGTGCACCTTACAGTTCGGCGTTTGACAACCGTGTGTTTCCCATTTGTGTGTTTGGTTCGGTGTTCATTGGGTGCCTGTTGTAGTCCTTTTGAGAACTGCTATTAAAGAGCACTTTTTCCCTGGAAAGCAAGTCCCCTTGTCTCTCTCTGCTCCCGCGATGCCTCGCTCCGCCCCGTGCCACACTAGTGTCAGAAGTGGGATCCTGGAAGCGATCCCGTGGGTGCCTTGGTGGTCCTTGGTGGACCTCAAAGCAGCAGAGAAGCAATAGCACCCCATGAGAAATGCGAAGCTTATCACGGAAGGTCTCCTACATCACATTAGAGTCAGCCGTCGCACCCAAGTCTGCAAGTTCCTCACACAAACTGTGTGCAAACGCATCAGAAGCAGCTTGATCTTGGAGTCTGGCCAAGTCCAGCCTCATTCTCCTAGTAGGTGATAGCCTACTGGATCTAAGCTGAATCTTCAGAGTAGCAACAAGAAGTCTGTGGTCAGAATTCTCAAACTGGGCATTTCTGTAGATCCTACAGTTCAGCATCTGCCCACGAGCATGTGATCGATTGACCTTTGCTGCACCACCAGTATTAGAGTACCAAGTCCAACGATGCGGCCCAGGGAGTTGGAACCAGGATCCAGCGACCCGCAGCCCCTGGCCTTTCGCAAGGTCAAGCAACATGGAGCCACTTTCACCACGGTCTCCTGACCCATGGGCACCTGCACAATGCTCATAGCCAGCCCTGTCAGTACCAGTGGTCACATTTAAGTCACCCACGACCAGAGGAGTGTCACCTCATGGGCACCAAAGTTGCGAGGAAAATGTCTCCCTCAACAAAACATCGCTCATCGTGGTTGGAGCCTACACTGAGACAACAGACAAGACACCCAAGGAGTGCTTTAGCCTGAGTCTCATGATATGCTCGTTGAAAGGAGTAACATCAGACACCATCGGGAGGAGCCAATACACTATAGCAACAGCTACTCCCTGAGTATGGCAGCCATCAGACCGATTCAACCAAAAGTAGGTATACCCACCTACAGAGATCTGACCACTCCCCGGTCTGCGTACCTCAGAAAGTGCTGCCACCGAAATGCGGAGTTTACGAAGCTCCCCCGACAGCAGAGGAAGCTAGTCATCTTGCTGGAGAGACAAGATTTCCATACGCCTACCCAGATGGCCCACCTCAAACTGGGACCCAAGTGCTGCCTCATCACCACACCAGCCCCGACCCCCAACAGGCCTGACCCTATTAGCTCTCCAGCAGTTTTGACTCGTCTGAGGATAAGGCTCCCGAAGGCTTTCCCCCATACCCTTCATGGTGCGTGCAGCCTTCTTGTGGACAGCTGCAGCAGGGCTACTCCCACGGAGAGCAGAAGAGTATCGGGTCTGTTTATATCAAGCAGTTGTGAGTTGTTTTACGGTGACTGGAGTACCAATCCCACCACCAACCCCCAACATTTTTTTTTTATAATAATAGCAGTTTCACTGGATTGCCTGACTTGTTTTTGGCCATCACTTTAAAGCTCCTGATCACCATAACTGATCTGCATCTGAGTCCTTTTTGCCGCACCCCATCCTCACAATTGGCAGATTAGAATACTTACAAGATTTCAATTCTGCATTACAGTAGGCTTCACTGTCCTGGAGGCTATGGGTGTGAGGCAGGGAACAACCCAGGATGGGGCACCAAGCCAACGCAGGGCACACACACCATTCACACCTACAGGCAATTTGGTAACTCCAATTAGTCTCAGCATGTTTTTGGACTGTGGGGGAAAACCAGAGAACCTGGAGGAAACCCCTCGACAACACAGGGAGAACATGCAAACTTCACATGCATGGTGTTATGGCGGCGACTCAAACCCTGCTCCCAGAAGTGTGAGGCAATAGTGCTAACCACTGCACCACCATGCTGCACCATGAGTGGAAATCCAACAACTGATTCATTAGGGTCTCTAGGTAACAGACACCCAGAAAAATTAAAATGGAAATCACTGCAGTGCCATGCAAACCTGTGTGAACAGCCAATCAGATCAGCCTGCTCTGTAGCATGTACCTCCCTGTTTCCTGTCCTTTTGTCAGTTTCTCACTTAGCAGCGTACTGGTTCAAAACAAGCAGAACCACAACAATGTTCAAACTCTTTGATCTTCTCATTTTCATTAGTATGCTTCTGATCACCATAACCGATCTGCATTTGACACATTTTTCCCACACCCCATTCTCACAATAAGCTGATAATACTTGTAAGATTTCAACTCTGTATTAGAGTAGTTTAGTTTATTTATTTATTTGAACAGGAACAATGTACAAAATACATTAACCTCAAAAAAAAGGAGAGATGCTTTGTACCAGGTTATAGCATTATTGCTAATTCACACCTGTAGTCCCTGGACTTACTCTTTAAACGCCAGATGGCAGTGGTCACATACTGATGAATGGCTGGGTAGCCAAGTAGATTTAATGTGGCTAGAGAGCAAATAAACTGATTCACCATTTACTCTCATGTACACCTATTAAAATACTTGCTCTAAATGCAATTGTGTAAATGTAAGCAGTAAAGCTACAATTTCAGTTCTGTTTGCATGGTGGAAAGAATATTTAAACTGTCTTTTGAGTGCAATTATATGATCTAATACTTTAGAAAACTTAAGAACTGTGTGATATGAGAGACTGTCTAATACCAGATTGATAAAAGACTAAGACTGTGCTGAGCTTGTCTGAGAGAGATGATTAGCAAATGCCCTCCCACAGTGTCTCAGAACTCCGTACAAAGAACTTCATATGCTCAGTATCTGTTCCTCTTTATCTAATTGTTCTCATTTTAACTGGTAGTTAAGGAGTAAGTTAATACTGTAAGTGTAGACTAAAATCCCTTTTTACTATTACTTAAATTCCTGTGTGAACAGCCAATCAGATCAGCCTGATGTGTATCTTGTACCTCTCTGTTTCCTGCCCTTTCATTCCGACCACGACCATGACCTCTCACTTAGCAGCAGAGCAGTTTATTCTAAACAAGTGGAACCACAAAGATGTTCAGACTCTTTGGTCTTCTCATTTTCATTAGTAGGATCCTAAATTATAAATTATTTTTGGATTTTAATATTTTCATATATCCTGTATAATGTGATCAGTGTAATAAGTGGTCATTTAATCTCCATCATAGTTAATAGTTATTTTGCTTACTATTATGATATATGTCACGTTTATTTGTTGTTTTTCTGTTTTTCCAGACACTGCACTGGCTGAGGATGTTGATCAGCCCAGTCTCCTGATGAGGGTTCAACTTGGAGACAGTGTGACCCTGACATGCTTCTGTCCAGAAGAAAGAACTTCTGTTGCTTGGTTTAAGCAAACTGTTGGTCAGAAGCCCCAGCTCATGGCGAAAGCACTTCGCTACGTACCTGGTGAATTTTACAAGGAATATAAAAACATAAAACGTTACTCCTTACAAAATGCAGAGGGGAGTTTTAACCTCACTATTTCCAACGCGGAGCCATCAGATTCTGCAGTGTATTATTGTGCTGCTGAGTCCTATAATGAAATTCATTTTGGGAATGGAACCTTTGTCATAATCACAGGTAAATGAGACTCCAACTATTTTCATATTTGCTTTATTATACTGTCAGGAAGATTATTGTCTGTAAAATATGCTTGAGAGTTGCGTTTGCGTCAATATAAAATTAGCAAAGATACCTGATTGTCTGCATTGCTCCATAAATGTTTTTCTAAACAACATTCAACAAAAATCATAAAAAAATGTTTTGCTATTTAAATTGCAATATTTTTAGTGTTATTACAGAAAGAAATAGCTGAAATATGTAAAAATAAGTGTGCAAGAATAGGAGGCAAGTGTCATCTTACTTATGTGATGTGGATTTTAGTTATGAGTGTAATGTTAAATATAATAATTATTAAACATAAATATATGATATACAAACATATACAAAACCTAGAGAAGACTGCAGCATAAAGTGACATGTGCCTTTATTTATGAAAACACTGCACAGTAACTGTACTGATGAAACAGCGGGATCCTGGGGTTATGTCAGTGTCTGGCTCAGTGTGGTAACGGCCCTGGGAGAGAAGCTGTTCCCGCCATAAATAGTCCTGTAGCGCCTTCCTGATGGCAGCAGCGTATAGAGATGGTGGCGGGGCTGTGATGGACCCCTCCTGATGTTACATTGATACATTTATACATGAACATGCACTGCATCACATTATTACACAGTTTGTTACATCTTGCTTGCTGTCAGTAATCTTCAGCCAAAAGCGTAACCTTCTCTTTATACAGATGTTAATGTTACACATTGCAACCTCTTTAAAACAAGTGAAATAAAAATATTTGAGCTGCTATATATATGCAAAAATCTTAATCAACAAAAGAAAATTCTTTTTAGCGTTATTTATCTGAGCAGTCAGTGTATATTTGCTCAGAAAAAAAAAAACACGATTTAACATAAGAATTATGGATGTGCACCATTCAGATCTGATTCGAGAATGGCCCTTAAATTTCAGTTCATTTTGTTAATCTAAATTAAATTTGAGTTCCTTTTGCAATGTATATTTTTTATTTAATGTTAAAAAATAGACAAACTTAATCAGCAAACAGTAACAAGTAAAGAAAAAACATTTGGCTCTTGGGTCAAATCATGCAGGTACTACAGCAGAATCCTCAAAAATACTAATACACATCAACAGCTAAATATGCAAAAACAATAAATACCTTCCTGTGGAAAAGGGGCAACATAAACCAAACGTAAATTGACAGAGTCATGAATATCATGAAATTATAAAGTACCCTTTACACACTTAATTTCTTTTAATCGAAATTAATGAAATTCTACTTTCATACATTTTAATTACAAACATTATATGATTATACAATTATAATGTTTGTTATTAAATAATTTTTGTTATTAATGTATATTAAAGCTGTTGAGGTATGTTAGAATATTAAGGTATACTTACATGCCTCTTATGAATGTTATATGGATGCATTATAAATGTATTATGTAGGTGCAGTTAATGTAAAATGTCACCGAATATATACTAATAAACAGTAATACAAAATTTAAAAAAGGGACAAGAATTTCAACTGTTCTCCAAGTTACTGATTTGTTGGATGGCTAGAACACTTTGATTTCCAGCTCTCTCCAGAATTAATAAGAATAATCTGGTATTTTCCATTTTTTCTCTGTCATCATGAACATTTTGCTTTTCAGGTAAAGACTCCAACAGCAGGATTGTGGTACAGCAGCCTGTGTCTGACACAGTGCAGCCAGGAGACTCTGTGAGCCTGCAGTGTACAGTAGAGGCTGGGAGCTGTGCAGGAGAACACAGTGTTTACTGGTTCAGACATGGATCAGGAGAATCCCTTCCAGGAGTCATTTACAGCCACAGAAACAGGAGTGATGAGTGTGAGAAGAGCCCTGAGGCTGGATCTCCTACACAGAGCTGTGTCTACAGCCTCCCCAAGAGGAACCTCAGGCCCTCTGATGCTGGGACTTACTACTGCGCTGTGGCCATGTGTGGGGAGATGCTGTTTGGGAACGGCACACAGCTGCATATAAACGGTAAGCTATTAGTCGATGAAATCATTTTAAAATCCAAATGCAAAACAAATCCGACAGTCAGAAATTAGAGTGTAAATCCATTATTATCGTTGCAGTGTGACATCATCTCAATTTTATCATGCCAGTTACATTAGATGTTTTTTTCTCCAGGATTCCATTGTTCTTCAGAGATGATGGTGCTTAACTATCTCTCCATTATAAGAGCTGGACTTCTCCTCTGTGCTCTGCTGATATTCACCTTCTGCTATGGCGCAGTCAAGGTATCCTAGCCAATGTGTAATTTACAAATTACTTTGGCGGATTTTTTATTGAGCTTAAGCTGTTATCATAGAATCTGATACCTTGCAAAAGACAATCTTCACATTTACAAAAATTTTAAATCAATATGTTGTCTGAAAAAATTAGAGATGCACCGATCCAGACTTATTTGATGAATCGGGTATCGGCCATGCGTAACCGATCCACCTCCTATACTTACTTATTTAGTTTTTAGCTCCTATTTCATGTTAAATCTGTACAATCAATCGCACGGCAGCTCTTTCCCATTTTACATGTGTTTTTTGGGGCATTCAAATCGAACGCTAACGCTGCCCCTCGGTCTTTTCTGCTACTCAGTGGGTGTGAGTACAGTGACTTCCGCCTGCTGTGATGTCATGCGCATACCCTTCGCAGTACGAGGGCGTAAGATAAGATGTGACGACCTAGGAGTATTTTATGCTTTAAACAGAAACCAGTAGCACAGCGATTTGCAATCTTTGTAAAATACAGTTTTGGGAGGTGGGAATAGCGTTTAATTGACAATACCACTTAACAAGCGCACGTAACTGTGCGAGACAAAAAAAGCAATGGATGATTTGGGAGTCGCTAACTTGGGCTGTCCTGTGAACTCACTGCAGCTTGTGATACAACTGAGCTGTTGCCAATGGGAGAAAAAATGTGTTAAAATTTTAAGCATTCGCCACTTGTGTATACTTGCTTTGAATACATTCATATTTAACTGCAAATGCCTCAAAAACGCTTAAAACAAGACGTACAAACGATGTGCAACAGTACGTTATGTATGTTTGTAGTAGCCTTTTGTCATATATTTTTCCATCTGCATTTACTAGCTTAAAAAAAGTATAACAAAGTAAAAAGAGCTATTGTATCAGCATCTGTATCGGTATCGACAGTTGTGTATCGTAATCAGATCGGAACTGAAAAAATGTGGATCGGCCCATCCCTAGAAAAAAATAATTTGCATGATTTCTACCATCTGATATCTGCCATTTAACTAATTCTGTCATGTAGCAATAGATTGGAGTCTGTGATGTTTTATATGTTAATTTTTCACTTCTTACTTAGCAATGAAGAATGATACAAGTAGAAAGCTGTTGAGGAATGCCTTTTCCATCCGTTTTTAAGCCTGACAGCTCAATCAAAAAACGTGAAATGAATAAAAGTTGGTCAGACCATACTCAGAGAAAATTACTTTTATAATTCCGTTATTTAAATGCCCAGTTTTCCATTACTTAATGCAATATATACTGTGCAACATGTCCATTTAAATTTATACATTTTTCAATGTTAGGAAATAAATTGTAAATAGTGATATTTTCTAATGAAACAGCTTAATTTCGGAAGTATGGGTAAACTGGTAGAAATCATTCATTGCTTTGCATAATTGTGTGCAAAATTATATAGTTCAAAGAGAAAAAGGTTTTACAATCTGTAAGCTTATGGTTAAATTTTTGGAAGCAGCTACTCATTTTGTGTGTTTAGAGGGATGGTATTAAAAGAATATGAACTTTTGCTGTTTTAAGGTACAATTATTCTATTTCCTTGTAGCTATTCACAGGATCTGCATTTGTCATATATTATGCATTAAGTAGTGTAGAAGAGGGTATATTCATTTATATTGTTAAGTTGCATATATGTGCTGTTATACAACTCAAATCATGTGCTTATGTTCCTTATTATGGTATATATGTATGTATGCAAATAAAGATTTTTAGACTGATGGTGTGTGAGTGTAATTTCATTCCTCCATTAATTATAATTAATTTTCTGATTGTCTCAGTCAACGTTAATTACTGTATGGCAAGAATTTTTAATTTAGTTTTAGTCTTAGTCACTTACTAAAACTGAACTGTAGTTGAATTAAAGTCACATTTTAGTAATTTGTTTTTGTTTTGTTTTACTTAAGATTTAGTCAGTGGACCTCAGGTTTAATTTTCGTCCTTTTTTTTTTGTCATAATTTTCTCTGACAGGTTAATGATACTGAAATGGATTTTGCTGAAGGATATTTCTCCTTGATAAGCAAGCAGACCTTATACATAAGCAGACCTTATACTGTACATAAACAGATCTTATACATAAACAGACCTTATACGTAAGCAGACCCTAGGAGGCTTACTTATCTAGGCTGAGAATGTGTTACTGACTTAGCGTAATTTCATATATAAAAATGAATGCCTAATGTTTCTTAGACAAAGTGCAATACAATCATATTCCCTTCACAGGTCATATTTTTTTCTGCAAACATCAACAACACACACATTAATTTTCCTGTTTTATTTTTGTTCTTAGGGCATTAAAACACCCATCAAATTTAACTGTACGGCCATTTTATACTGTAATAATTTTGTTATTAGGGCATGAAAACACCTATCAGACACCAATTTAACTGTGCAAAACCTGTCTTCACAATTTACAATAACCCTTCTTCAAAAACAGAAAGTACATAATACAGTAAAACTGCTGAAACAACACAAACGGGACATTAGTGTGTCATTTAGGACTAAGCATTAAGATTCTGTGTGTTACTGTATATCTGTCAGGTTACTTATCTCGGTTAAGTTTCAGGAAGGTTCTTCTCTCCAAGATGACCTTTGCACACAGGTGTGTGTGTGTGCACGTGTGTGTGTGTGTGTATGTTTAAATTCCTCCCTCAGTTCTCACCTCACCCCGTGTCTCCTTGGCTGTGGCTCGTCGCCGCGCTCATTGTCAGTCACAGCACCTTTCACACCTACAGGATTTGGAGTCGCTGACAGGTCCAGATATTTAGCCCGCTAGATATATGACGTGCATCTGTGATACATCGGTGACTTCATCGGTTCGGTTGAATTTGAAAAACATCTTTGTAACAAAGGAGAAGGAAGGAATGGAAATGCTAATGAAGGAAGCTGACAGTGTGGTGGACTTAACACAAGCAGCAGTGGAGTACAATCATCCTGAAGAACAAGCAGGTCCCAAAAATTGAAAAACAAACTTGGGCAACCTCCTTTTAAGCATTAAAGTGAGAGAAGAGGGTCAGGTGTGGCAGGGAGGAATGGGAGCGATGCTGGGGGAGACCAAATGAAAGAGACACCTGATGAAAAACTTTCCCATGAAGTACAGACACAAGGGCGTGGCAGAGATTGCTGCCAGTGAAAACCCACTTGCCTGCTGGCAAATGCAGAATCACGTTTCCCCATTATCACATAGTTTGCCAAACACCACCTATGTATCCGTGTGTCAAGCACAACCACTGAGAGAGTCTTTAGCAGCTCTGGCCTTATCTGCAGTCACCAAAGGTGCAGACTGTCTGGTGAAGACTTGAATAAACTTGTGTCCAAAAATCTACATTGAGCAAAGAGCTGACAAAACATGTAAGACTTTACAGAGACAGACAAACTTTAACAGACTGGAGTGGAGAATATAGTTTGGTTGTGAAAGTTTAAGGAGCCTCCAAAATCTGATTGTGGACTAGGCTGTGATATTTATGATTTAATATATTGTTAATTTTTAAAAGTCTGAGGTACTTTCATTTATTATTTGTATTATTGTTTTGAAAAGTCTGAATGATTAATAACATACACATAAAACACCAGTTTTTTCACAATGAGACTTTTTATGTTTACTAATTTCATGAGTTTGTGTGAGTACTTATTTTTCTTATTGGTACTGAACTGGTATCTAGGTAGACATGCTGTCTCCTGTTTGTCAGGAGGTCTGTTATCCACCAGCAGATGGAGTCTGGCACAGCAAGCTGGGAGAGTTTAACCTGCAGCAAATCAGGAACAATGGCATTGAAGGCAGGGCTAAGGACCACAAACAGACCTCCGGTGCTGGTGTCTGGCCTGTTGGGATGCCGGAATATACCATGTCATATCACTCCATACCCAAACTGCACGGGGTTCAGCAGCCTGTGATCGTGCTCAGACAGACTAGGACCAGATGTTCAGACACATTCATGACCACAGCGGTCAGGTCAACTAGCCTGTAGTCATTAAGTCCTGGGGAATGGATGCCCTGGCAGATTCAGGGGGCTCTGCACTTTATAAGGGGCCCTGAATACAAACAATACATAATAACTCATGGGGACCCACAACCCCCCCCACAACTTTACAGACGCATTGTATCAGGGGGCCCAGGAATTCAAGCCACGCCCCTCCCGTGACCTTCGTGTTTTGGGGACTGGGATGGTGACGGACAATTTAAAGCAAGAGGGAACAGAGCAGATGTCCAGCAATCTATTAAAGATGCCAGTGATGGCTGGTGCACGTTGTTCCCTGCACTGCTACATGGTGGATGGACAGACCTGATCTGGGCCAGCAGCTTTTGTGACCTTCTGTCCTCTGAAAACCCTGCTGACTTCCTCCTCTCTGTAAGCAGGTGCAGGCTGGTGGAAATGGGAGTGTGCAAAGTGTAATAGCAAAAATATAAAGCAGTGCTGATGTAACAGGGGGCTCTGACCCCCCCGCCCCCCCCCCCAAAAAAAATGACTGGCTGTGTCCCCTGAAAAATAATCAGCCAATAATCAAAGTAATCTAATAATGGTTACTACCACCCCCCTGATGGACATCTGGAATCCTGGGCCCATCTGGTGCCGACACTGGAAAAGCAGGTCTGGTAGCCGAGGGGCCAAGTGAGTTCTTCCTATGTTCACCTAAGATAAATGTAAAATGAAATACTGATTTCTTTAAAACAAAGGAGGCAGCAGATATCACTGCTGATATCAGATTTCCTCAACATATTATAAATAAACCTCTATAAAAACATTAAGTCGTATAAAATAAAATCAGATAAGATAAGATAAGATAATCCTTTATAAATCCCACAAGTGGGAAATTTGCATCGTCACGGCAGAAAGTGAACAGTACAAGAATAGATTTCTTGCATTTGTGCAACATTTTCTTTGTGCTGCTGTTTAAATGTGTTGTTGATGCTGCAGTCAGTAATTTTCCACTAGCAGTCTCACCTCTGCATTTTACAGGAAGACTGACCGACTGAGAGCAGGGTGTTTGTGTCACACGTCTCAGTGAGAGAAAACCACACAATCACCAGGTCCTCACCTCAGTCCCTCTGCCTGACTAGAATAACCACAAAGGTTTTTTTTCTAAAGCGAGGTTTCACAGCACAACATCTCTTTCCTTTTTCACAATATAGTACTTACTACACAACCTTGAGGTGTTCTTAGGGTCATTGTTGGAAAACAAATGATTTTCAGTAGGAGTGTCCAGACTTCTGTTGGTACTGTATATTAAAAGGCCTACCACATTAAAGGTCACTCAGTGGTTCTCTGCAGCCTCAGCCCTCAAAAGATGGGGTTAGATTCCCAGTCCTTGGTCTGTGCATGTGGAGTTTGCCGGTTCTCTCCATGTTAGCATGGGGTTCCCCCTCCAGCCAAAAACATGCAGATCGTGAATTCAATTGTCTCCTGATCCTAGAAATTTATATACAACAAGGTGTGTGTATGTTCCTTAGAATATATAATCTAAGTCAGTATTGAAAGTGCTTCCTAAATATCCCACTTACAGCTTGTAACCACATGGTCTTCTTACATATTATAGAATCCATCTATCTTTCAACTGCATATCCAGTATTTGGTCATGGAGAGTCTGGTGCTTATTCCAGGAAGTGCATGGGAACACCCTGGATGGGATGTCAGACCATCACAAAACATTTAAATGCAACAAGTTTAACTATGTAAATATCCTTAACTTCAATTGAATTTTCAATCAAAGTATGGTTTGATCCATACATTTAGAAACATATACTCCCAATATACTGTCCTCGCTATTTCATTTACTGTATGTCCCTGCAAGGTTGCAGTAGGGCATGGGTGCCCTGGCAGATTCAGGGGGCCCAGCACTTTACAGGGGCCCTTCAATATGTAATATTATATGTAAAATGTAGCAGAGAGGCCCAGGGTGACATTTTGTCTGGGGCCCTGAATTTCTAGCTACGCCGCTGTGTTACTGTGTTTTTTTTTGTTCTCGCCACCAACAACTTTGAAGTTGCTATATCGCCACCTGGTGGTGAAGACATCAGCCAAAATATGTATACGTGTAACCAACAGGTTCTGAAATCAAAGTGCAGAGTTAGCAAGTTTACTGCTTTGTGGGAAGTGTGGTGCTCTTACACTGCCTAGGAGTTATACCTGAGGCTTGCTGACTGTCCCAGGGCCGTGCATATTTAATGGGCAGGGCTGGTGGCTGTCATCCAGGCTTCCCTTTTGCTGTGCGCTCCAGGCTGGCCAGAGGCCTCAGCTGTTTATATTTTGACATTTATGTTTCTTTGTATATCCTTGGTTCATTATGTATTTCTGTCATGGTTCCTTGGTTTGTACCTTTGTTTATTCTTGCTTGTGCCCAGACTTTAAATTTTCTTATCCTGGTATCTCCCAGTGTTTGACACTTTGAGTATTTGTAAGTAACCCTCACTTATGTCGTAAAGTATCCAGTCCTAGTGTGTGGCTAATTGTTATGGTCTGCACCTGGCCCTCATGTAGTCCTAGTTATTTGTGTATTTAAGTGGCTGCCCTAATTCTGGTCCTCAGCTGGTCGTTGTGTGGTTCATCCTCTTAGCCTCAGTTTGCTGAGTTTGCACCTGTGTAGATGTATGTGTTTGCTCCCTGCTTTGCTGTGTTTGTTCCTGTGCTGCTCCCTGCTTCAGTTCTTGTGTTCTACCTACCTGCCGTTGTTAGACCCCTCATTGTTTCTTCTCTTTTCTGAATTCAATAAAGTTCCTTGTGTTTTGTGAGCTGCACTATGGATCCTTTCACCATGCCAGTCCGTAACAACAACTGTTTTATAACGCTCAATCCCTTCCCTGGCGTCTGCTCAAAGAGGATACTGAAGCTTCTGGGGTCTGTACTCACTCTGGGGAGTGACCCTCAGTGGGGTGGCAGTCCTTACCAGTCCCACCTCACACTTATGCTTAGCCCACAAATGATCTGGAACCCCCTGTAGAACAGGATGCTAAGAATCAATTTCTGGGATGCTAGGAAGGATGACATGTGCTTGTCCACCCCTTATGTGCACTGCTCAGGAGGCACAAGCCAGGTAGGATTAGGGTTACCAATGTACCCCTCCTGCATGGGGACTGAATTTAATCCCAGTCCATTTACCCTGGGAATAACAAGCTTTTACACTTAAAAATCTGCCTGGGCCTCCCTGGCTAAGATGGGCTGTACAGTGCAGCTCAGTGGGGTAATGCACATCCCCAGTCCCTTTCCACCGCTCTAGGGCAAACTTCACAATATCCTAAGGAAGACAAGTACAATCCTGCAGAAAATTCCAAATATAGCAGTAATCTGGTGGGTCTGGATCTGCTAGGACTGTGCAGCATGATTCTCCTCCCGTTTCTACCTTTACTCCTTCAGTAGCACACATCAGCCTGATGTTGATGATGTGATTGCATTGCTGCTCAGTCGTGAGTCATCAGCGTTAACAGCAGTGGACTGAGCATACAGCCCTGGGGGGCTCCAGTGCTCAGTGTGGTGGTGCTGGAAGTGCTGCTCCTGAAACCACATTCCTCCCACTGGGGCAGGTCTGACAACACGTCCTTCCCATATTTCTCCAAATATTGTTGTAGAGAATTTCAGCTGGAGTTCTTTCCCAGAAGCAAGTCATTTCACTTTAGCTCCTGTTACCAGTAAAAGTCAAGTAAAGTAGGTCCTTAATGATGTAAAATTCAAAAACTTTTTTTAAGGATGAAGTGAAATCGTGTTTTAATATAACCCTTCTGCTCTTAAAGTCGCAAATTATGTCTCACTATTATCAAATCAAAGTTTATCTATAAAGCACTTTTAAACAACCAATGTTGACCAAAGTGCTGTACAGAGTCACATCATTAAAATATAAAAAAAACGAGAAACATAAAATGAGGAACAACAGACTCTGAGTATTTTTATGCCAACTCATCCTAAATCAAATGCCATTGAGGAAAGATGTTTCTTAAGAGAAGATTTAAAAGTTTCGAGAGTGGAGGCAGATCTAACATGCCAAGGTAGGCTATTCCAAAGTCTAGGAGCAGCCACCCCAAAGGCTCGGTCGCCTCTGGTCTTCAGCCTGGTCTTAGGAACTTTTAGCAGAAGCTATTGAGACGACCTAAGTGCTTTGGCCGGAATTTAACAGTGTAGCAGTTCAGTGAGATATTTGGGTGCCAGCCTGTTCAGTGCTTTAAAAACAATCAGCAACAATTTAAACTCAATTCTAAACCTTACAGGTAGCCAGTGAAGCGAGGCCAATATAGGAGTAATATGGTCATGCTTACGCTTACCAATGAGGAGGCGACCTGCTGCGTTTTTCACTAATTGCAGACGATGAATTTGTGATTGATAAATTCCAAAATAAAGTGAATTGCAATAATCCAACCGGGAGGTTATAAAAGCATGGATAACCTTCTTGAAATCTTTAAGGGGGAGGTAACCTTTAACCTTAGCTAAGAGTCTCCTTTGATAAAAACTTGTTTTTATGACAGAGCTCACCTGATTATCAAATTTAAAAGCGCTGTCAAAGGTCACACCTAAGTTCTTGACAGATGAACGAAGGTAAGGAGAAAGAGGGCCCAAAAGACCAGAGAAGCAATCAGTACACTTATGGCCAAATAGAATAATCTTACTATCATTTAGGCTTAAAAAACTACTGCTCATCCAAGATTTGACCTCATTCAAACAATCGAACAATGGCTGAAATCAATCATTCCTGCTTAGACTTAGAGGCAGATAAATTTGTACATCATCTGCAAAACAGTGGAAGGCGATATTATTTTTTCTGAATATGGACCCCAGTGGCAATAAATAAAGTGAAAAGAGTATAGGGCCCAGGACAGAGCCTTGTGGTACTCCAGAAGTATAAGTGGAAATGTAGGTGAAGAGAATTCGCCTAAATCAGGGGTCTCCAACTCCGGTCCTGGAGAGCTACTATCCAGTAGGCTTTCTGTCCCATTTGGCTTCTGATGAGCCACACCTGTTCCTGGTATTTACCTGAGAACAGGTGTGGCTCATCAGAAGCCGGGTAGGATAGAAAACCTACTGGACGGTAGCTCTCCAGGACCGGAGTTGGAGACCCCTGGCCTAAATGAACGGAAAAGCTTTGGCCAGTTAGATAGGAGTGAAACCATGAGAGGGGCGTGCCTTTGATGCTGACATAGTGCTCAAGGTGTGACAGCAAAATACTATGATACACAGTGTCAAAGGCAGCAGAAAGGTAAAGAAGGACCAGAACAGCAGAGCTACCCGAGTCAATTGTCAGCATGAGGTCATTGGTAACTCGCAGGAGGGCAGTTTCAGTACTGTGATGCGATTTAAAACCAGACGGAAACTTTTCATAGATTTCGTTCCCAATCAGGAATGATTGTAACTGATTTAAAACCACTTTCTCTAAGACCTTTGATAGGTAAGGCAGCTTAGAAATTAGTCTAAAGTTAGACAACACTGAAGGATCCAAATTTTTCTTCTTGAGAAGAGGGTGTACTGTAGTGTGTTTTAAAAAAAAAGTGTTTATAAGGGATACGAGAGTGCCCGAGACAACCGAAGCCTGTGGATGTGGGTTTTGTGGATACGGACCATCTTGGTGAGTTGCGCTATGCTAATGTTGCTAACGGCAGTTGCCTCTGTTGTGCCGCCATTTAGCATGTGTGCTGCTAATGCTGCATGTGGGATACAGTAGCTATTGTCGTGAGGTAAAAGGTTATTTTTCATTAAAAGGGGACATACTAAATTTAGTGTTAGCATGAAGAAAATTAAGGTAGAATGTGACTGTATTTTTATTTTGAGGTTAATTTGTTGAAATTCTTGTACGTTTAACACCATTAAAAATCCTGGTAACTTTGAAAAAATGGTGTTCATCAAGATCGGGGGAAAAAAGTTTAAAATGTGTGAAACAACCTTTGACTAAGTTTAATTTCAGGGTAAGATATTAGAGAATATAATAGAACTTGAATGTGAAAACTCTCGAGTTATAATCATAATTAATGCTTAAAAGGAAAAAAAAAAGACAAATAATTAGAGATGCACCGATTGCAAATGTCTTGGCCGATTCCGATTTTACAGTAAGTGTGATTGTAGTAAATACATTTTATTCTTTTTATTTTTTGTTCTAAATACAAGGTGTTCAGTTTACTGTCATCCCTGGTTCTGTGTCTTCCCTTTCTGACTATTACACAGCACAGCATTTACCTCCTTGAACCTAGACACTGGTCCACCACCCAATTAATTGATATAAGCTTACGTTGGGTTTTCCAAAATCACAAGCAGGTCGGCAGAGTGTTTACACAGACGTCCAAAAAGACTTATCTAAGAAAACTGTTTCATGATAATTTGTACCATCATCGGGGGTGGGGGCGTGCAGTAGATGTCCCCTTTATTTTTTGTGCCTCTGGCCTTCAAACCGAGCAGGACTAAGTTTGTAAGAGCAGCTGACGCCAAATCTCCTGCTGAGCTGCTTCAGACGGAACTGTCCTCAATTCACCACTAGGGGGCGCCAACGCTGCGGCTTTGTTATATGGTTGATCTTTTTCAAAGACAGTTCTTTTTCTCTCTCCGCATAATCAACTTACTATGAAAGTACATTATTCAATTAATAGTTTTAATCCATGTTAATCTTCTGAACAATGACTAGTAAAGGTTCTATGAGGTTGTCCCAGTTACTGTGATATCAAACTTATAAGTCATGGATTGGATTTAAAATTTTTATCAAAGTGTTAAAACTATTTTCTGATGACAGATGCCAGTCCTATTTGCTTTTATTTCTAAGACGTTCTCACTGGTGTCTGCAATCAACATCTAGCTGTTATGTTAGCCACCACTAGCAGGGTAATAAAATGACTCAGGTGGGGAATTTATTAAAATCTAGATTTAGCACCTTGCCATTAGAGCAAAAATGAGAGATTAAAAGTTTGCCTGGATGAAAGATTGTTGTGCAACTTTTCTTTTAAAGCAGTGAACGTCATTGGTGAGTCTATTTTACATTATTGCAAAGTTGTTTTGACTGTACGTTAAGGATCTTAAAGTAATGGGTTTCCCTGCTCTGAAATGTTCCTCTGTATGTGCTGTGATGATTTACTGCTTAAAGTTTGGATTTGTAATTTGATGCAGTATAACAGGGTAATATTTATATCAGATCTGTGAGCTCAGATGCTGTTATTGACAAAGCCACTCATATCTGTCTCCACATGCATTTACTCCTGCCCCTGTTACATTAATGTGTGCCTGTGATTTAAGTGCATTTGTATTAGGATTCACTGAGCAAGTACTTTGCATGTTAGTGTTAATTGTGCCCCAGCAGGCTTTCTGTGCCGGAGATGCTACTGATGGTGTTTTTAAAGCAAGTGCAGCGTGAAGTTGTAAATAGCCCATGTTGTGTTGTTCTTGTTAATGGCTGCATTTCCCTATTATTGCGTGTGTATTTGCCCATGTCTTGTGTGTACCCTGTCCGATCCTTGCATGTATTTAGCTTGCATAAATCTCCCACCATGTGTGCATCTTACAGTTTGACGTTTGACAACCATATGTTTCCCATTTGTGTGTTTGGTTCAGTGTTCATTGGGTGCCTGTTGTAGTCCTTTTGAGAACTGCTATTAAAGAGCACTTTTTCCCTGGAAAGCAAGTCCCCTTGTCTCTCTCTGCTCCCGCGATGCCTCGCTCCGCCCCGTGCCACACTAGTGTCAGAAGAGCGATCCTGGATATAATTTTATTTATAATTATAATTTTTATAATTTATATAATTTAATGTGATATAGGATATAATCCTATATCACATTAAAGTCAGCCGTCGCACCCTAGTCTGCAAGTTCCTCACACAAACTGTGTGCAAATGCATCAGAAGCAGCTTGATCTTGGAGTCTGGCCAAGTCCAGCCTCATTCTCCTAGTAGATGGTAGCCTACTGGATCTAAGCTGAATCTTCAGAGTAGCAACAAGAAGTCTGTGGTCAGAATTCTCAAACTGGGCATTTCTGTAGATCCTACAGTTCAGCATCTGCCCACGAGCATGTGATCGATCGATCTTCGCTGCACCACCAGTATTAGAGTACCAAGTCCAACGATGCGGCCCAGGGAATTGGAACCAGGATCCAGCGACCCGCAGCCTATGACCTTTCGCAAGGTCAAGCAACATGGAGCCACTTTCACCACGGTCTCCAGACGCATGGGGACCTACACAATGCTCATAGCCAGCCCTGTCAGTACCAGTGGTCGCATTTAAGTCACCCACGACCAGAGGAGTGTCACCTCATGGGCACCAAAGTTGCGAGGAAAATGTCTCCCTCAACAAAACATCGCTCATCGTGGTTGGAGCCTACACTGAAACAACAGACAAGACACCCAAGGAGTGCTTTAGCCTGAGTCTCATGATATGCTCGTTGAAAGGAGTAACATCAGACACCATCGGGAGGAGCCAATACACTATAGCAACAGCTACTCCCTGAGTATGGCAGCCATCAGACCGATTCAACCAAAAGTAGGTATACCCACCTACAGAGATCTGACCATTCCCCGGTCTGCGTACCTCAGAAAGTGCTGCCACTGAATGCGGAGTTTACGAAGCTCCCCCGACAGCAGAGGAAGCTAGTCATCTTGCTGGAGAGACAAGATTTCCATACGCCTACCCAGATGGCCCACCTCCAACTGGGACCCAAGTGCTGCCTCATCACCACACCAGCCCTGACCCCCAACAGGCCTGACCCTATTAGCTCTCCAGCCGTTTTGACTCGTCTGAGGATAAGGCTCCCGAAGGCTTTCCCCCATACCCTTCATGGTGCGTGCAGCCTTCCTGTGAACAGCTGCAGCAGGGCTACTCCCACGGAGAGCAGAAGACTATCGGGTCTGTTTATATCAAGCAGTTGTGAGTTGTTTTACGGTGACTGGAGTACCAATCCCACCACCAACCCCCAACATTTTTATTTTATAATAATAGCAGTTTCACTGGATTGCCTGACTTGTTTTTGGCCATCACTTTAAAGCTCCTGATCACCATAACTGATCTGCATCTGAGTCCTTTTTGCCGCACCCCATCCTCACAATTGGCAGATTAGAATACTTGCAAGATTTCAATTCTGCATTACAGTAGGCTACACTGTCCTGGAGGCTATGGGTGTGAGGCAGGGAACAACCCAGGATGGGGCACCAAGCCAACGCAGGGCACACACACCATTCACACCTACAGGCAATTTGGTAACTCCAATTAGTCTCAGCATGTTTTTGGACTGTGGGGGAAAACCAGAGAACCTGGAGGAAACCCCTCGCCAACACAGGGAGAACATTCAAACTTCACATGCATGGTATTATGGCCGCGACTCAAACCCTGCTCCCAGAAGTGTGAGGCAATAGTGCTAACCACTGCACCACCATGCTGCACCATGAGTGGAAATCCAACAACTGATTCATTAGGGTCTCTAGGTAACAGACACCCAGAAAAATTAAAATGGAAATCACTGCAGTGCCATGCAAACCTGTGTGAGCAGCCAATCAGATCAGCCTGCTCTGTAGCATGTACCTCCCTGTTTCCTGTCCTTTTGTCATTTTCTCACTTAGCAGCGTACTGGTTCAAAACAAGCAGAACCAGAACAATGTTCAAACTCTTTGATCGTCTCATTTTCATTAGTAAGCTTCTGATCACCGTAACCGATCTGCATTTGACACATTTTTTCCACACCCCATTCTCACAATAAGCTGATAATACTTGTAAGATTTCAACTCTGTATTAGAGTAGTTTATTTTATTTATTTATTTGAACAGGAACAATGTACAAAATACATTAACCTCAAAAAAAAAGGAGAGATGCTTTGTACCAGGTTATAGCATTATTGCTAATTCACACCTGTAGTCCCTGGACTTACTCTTTAAATGCCAGATGGCAGTGGTCACATACTGATGAATGGCTGGGTAGCCAAGTGGATTTAATGTGGCTAGAGAGCAAATAAACTGATTCACCATTTACTCTCATGTACACCTACAGTATTAAAATGCTTGCTCTAAATGCAATTGTGTAAATGTAAGCAGTAAAGCTACAATTTCAGTTCTGTTTGCATGGTGGAAAGAACATTTAGACTGTCTTTTGAGTGTAATTATATGATCTAATACTTTACAAAACTTAAGAACTGTGTGATATGAGAGACTGTCTAATACCAGATTGATAAAAGACTGAGACTGTGCTGAGCTTGTCTGAGAGAGATGATTAGCAAATGCTCTCCCACAGTGTCTCAGCATTCCATACAAAGAACTTCATATGCTCAATATCTGTTCCTCTTTATCTAATTGTTCTCATTTTAACTGGTAGTTAAGGAGTAAGTTAATACTGTAAGTGTAGACTAAAATCCCTTTTTACTATTATTTAAATTCCTGTGTGAACAGCCAATCAGATCAGCCTGATGTGTATCTTGTACCTCTCTGTTTCCTGCCCTTTCATCCCGACCACGACCATGACCTCTCACTTAGCAGCAGAGCAGTTTATTCTAAACAAGTGGAACCACAAAGATGTTCAGACTCTTTGCTCTTCTCATTTTCATTAGTAAAGTCCAAAAATGTAAAATAATATTTTTTTTATAATAAATATTTGGGAATGTAATCCTCATCATAGTTAATAGTTATTTTGCTTACCATTATGATGTATGTTATGTTTATTTGTTGTTTTTCTGTTTTTCCAGACACTGCACTGGCTGTGGATGTTGTTCAGCCCAGTCTCCTGATGAGGGTTCAGCTTGGAGACAGTGTGACCCTGACATGCTTCTGTCCAAAAGAAACAACTTTTGTTGCTTGGTTTAAGCAAACTGTTGGTCAGAAGCCCCAGCTCATGGCAAAAGCACTACTCTACGTACCTGGTGAATTATACAAGGAATATAAAAACATAAAACGTTACTCCTTACAGAATGCAAAGGGGAGTTTTAACCTCACTATTTCCAACGCGGAGCCGTCAGATTCTGCAGTGTATTATTGTGCTGCTGTGTTTCTTCATGAGGTCACCTTTGGGAATGGAACCTTTGTCATAATCACAGGTAAATGAGATTCCAGCTATTTTCATATTTGCTTTATTATACTGTCAGTAAGATTATTCCCTGTAAAATATTTTTGACAGTTGAGTTTTGTGTCAATATAAAATTAGCAAAGATACCTGATTGTCTGCTTTGCTTCATAAATGTTTTTCAAAGCAACATTAAACAAAATCTTTATTATTATTATAATTATTACACAGTTTTTTACATCTTGCTTGCTGTCAGTAATCTTCAGCCAAAAGCGTAACCTTCTCTTTATACAGATGTTAATGTTACACATCGCAGCCTCTTTAAAACAAGTGAAATAAAAAATGTTTGAGTTGCTATATATAGGACTGTGCAAAAATCTTAACCAACAAAAGAAAATTCTTTTTAGTGTTATTTATCTGAGCAGTCAGTGTATATTTGCTCAGAAAAAAAAAAACCATGATTTAACATAAGAATCAGGGATGTGCACCATTCAGATCTGATTCGAGAATGGCCCTTAAATTTCAGTTCATTTTGTTAATCTGAATTAAATTTGAGTTCCTTTTGCAATGTATATTTTTTTATTTAATGTTAAAAAATAGACAAACTTAATCAGCAAACAGTAACAAGTAAAGAAAATACATTTCATTCGAAATTAATGAAATTCTACTTTCTTACATTTCAATTACAAACATTATATGATTATACAATTATAATGTTTGTTATTAAATAATTTTTGTTATTAATGTATATTAAAGCTGTTGAGGTATGTTAGGATATTAAGGTATACTTACATGCCTCTTATGAATGGATGCATTATAAATGTATTATGTAGGTGCAGTTAATGTAAAATGTCACCGAATATATACTAATAAACAGTAATACAAAATTTAAAAAAGGGACAAGAATTTCTTCTGTTCTCCAAGTTACTGATTTGTTGGATGGCTAGAACACTTTGGTTTCCAGCTCTCTCCAGAATCAATAAGAATAATCTGGTATTTTCCATTTTTTCTCTGTCATCATGAACATTTTGCTTTTCAGGTAAAGACTCCAACAGCAGGACTGTGGTGCAGCAGCCTGTGTCTGACACAGTGCAGCCAGGAGACTCTGTGAGCCTGCAGTGTACAGTAGAGGCTGGGAGCTGTGCAGGAGAACACAGTGTTTACTGGTTCAGACATGGATCAGGAGAATCCCTTCCAGGAGTCATTTACAGCCATGGAAACAGGAGTGATGAGTGTGAGAAGAGCCCTGAGGCTGGATCTCCTACACAGAGCTGTGTCTACAGCCTCCCCAAGAGGAACATCAGCCTCTCTGATGCTGGGACTTACTACTGCGCTGTGGCCATGTGTGGGGAGATGCTGTTTGGGAACGGCACACAGCTGCATATAAACGGTAAGCTATTAGTCGATGAAATCATTTAAAAATCCAAATGCAAAACAAATCCGACAGTCAGAAATTAGAGTGTAAATCCATTATTATCGTTGCAGTGTGACATCATCTCAGTTTTATCATGCCAGTTACATTAGATGATTTTTTTCTCCAGGATTCAATTGTTCTTCAGAGATGATGGTGCTTAACTATCTCTCCATTATAAGAGCTGGACTTCTCCTATGTGCTCTGCTGATATTCACCCTCTGCTATGGCGCAGTCAAGGTATCCTAGCCAATGTGTAATTTACAAATTACTTTGGCGGATTTTAAATCAATATGTTGTCTGAAAAAATTAGAGATGCACCGATCCAGACTTATTTGATGAATCGGGTATCTCCCATGCGTAACCGATCCACCTCCTATACTTACTTATTTAGTTTTTAGCTCCTATTTCGTGTTAAATCTATTTGTACAATCAATCGCACGGCAGCTCTTCCCCATTTTACATGTGTTTTTTGGGGCATTCAAATCGAACGCTAACGCTGCCCCTCGGTCTTTTTTGCTACTCAGTGGGTGTGAGTACAGTGACTTCCGCCTGCTGTGATGTCATGCGCATACCCTTCGCAGTACGAGGGCGTAAGATAAGATGTGACGATCTAGGAGTATTTTATGCTTTTAACAGAAACCAGTAGCACAGCGATTTGCAATCTTTGTAAAATAAAGTTTTGGGAGCTGGGAATAGCGTTTAATTGACAATACCACTTAACAAAGCGCACGTAACTGTGCGAGACAAAAAAAGCAATGGATGATTTGGGAGTCGCTAACTTGGGCTGTCCTGTGAACTCGCTGCAGCTTGTGATACAACTGTGCTGTTGCCAATGGGAGAAAAAATGTGTTAAAATTTTAAGCATTCGCCACTTGTGTATACTTGCTTTGAATACATTCATATTTAACTGCAAATGCCTCAAAAACGCTTAAAACAAGACGTACAAACGATGTGCAACAGTACGTTAATGTTTGTAGTAGCCTTTTGTCATATATTTTTCCATCTGCATTTACTAGCTTAAAAAAATTATAAGTATAACAAAGTAAAAAGAGCTATTGTATCAGAATCTGTATCGGTATCGACAGTTGTGTATCATAATCGGATCGGAACTGAAAAAATGTGGATCGACCCATCCCTAGAAAAAAATAATTTGCATGATTTCTACCATCTGATAGGCTATCTGCCATTTAACTAATTCTGTCATGTAGCAATAGATTGGAGTCTGTGATGTTTTATACAGGTATGTTAATTTTTCACTTCTTACTTAGCAATGAAGAATGATACAAGTATCTTTCTGCATATAAGATGTTGAGGAATGCCTTTTCCATCCGTTTTTAAGCCTGACAGCTCAATCAAAAAACGTGAAATGAATAAAAGTTGGTCAGATCATACTCAGAGAAAATTACTTTTATAATTCCGTTATTTAAATTCTCAGTTTTCCATTACTTAATGCAATATATACTGTGCAACATGTCCATTTAAATTTATACATTTTTCAATGTTGGGAAATAAATTGTAAATAGTGATATTTTCTAATGAGACAGCTTAATTTCGGAAGTATGGGTAAACTGGTAGAAATCATTCATAGCTTTGCATAATTGTGTGCAAAATTATATAGTTCAAAGAGAAAAAGGTTTTACAATCTGTAAGCTTATGGTTAAATTTTTGGAAGCAGCTACTCATTTTGTGTGTTTAGAGGGATGGTATTAAAAGAATATGAACTTTTGCTGTTTTAAGGTACAATTATTCTATTTCCTTGTAGCTATTCACAGGATCTGCATTTGTCATATATTATGCATTAAGTAGTGTAGAAGAGGGTATATTCATTTATATTGTTAAGTTGCATATATGTGCTGTTATACGACTCAAATCATGTGTATATGTTCCTTATTATGGTATATATGTATGCATGCAAATAAAGATTTTTAGACTGATGGTGTGTGAGAGTAATTTCATTCCTCCATTAATTATAATTAATTTTCTGATTGTCTCAGGCAACGTTAATTATGGCAAGAATTTTTAATTTAGTTTTAGTCTTAGTCACTTACTAAAACTGAACTGTAGTTAAATTAAAGTCACATTTTAGTAATTTGTTTTTGTTTTGTTTTACTTAAGATTTAGTCAGTGGACCTCAGGTTTAATTTTCGTCCTTTTTTTTTTGTCATAATTTTCTCTGACAGGTTAATGATACTGAAATTGATTTTGCTGAAGTATATTTCTCCTTGATAAGCAAGCAGACCTTATACATAAGCAGACCTTATACATAAACAGATCTTATACATAAACAGACCTTATACGTAAGCAGACCCTAGGAGGCTTAGTTATTTAGGCTGAGAATGTGTTACTGACTTAGCGTAATTTCATATACAGTATAAAAATGAATGCCTAATGTTTCTTAGAGAAAGTGCAATACAATCATATTACCTTCACAGGTCATATTTTGTTCTGCAAACATCAACAACACACACATTCATTTTCCTGTTTTGTTTTTGTTCTTAGGGCATTAAAACACCCATCAAATTTAACTGTACGGCCATTTTATACTGTAATAATTTTGTTATTAGGGCATGAAAACACCTATCAGACACCAATTTAACTGTGTGCAAAACCTGTCTTCACAATTTACAATAACCCTTCTTCAAAAACAGAAAGTACATAATACAGTAAAACTGCTGAAACAACACAAACGGGACATTAGTGTGTCATTTAGGACTAAGCATTAAGATTCTGTGTGTTATATCTGTCAGGTTACTTATCTCGGTTAAGTTTCAGGAAGGTACTTCTCTCCAAGATGACCTTTGCACACAGGTGTGTGTGCGTGCGCGTGTGTGTGTGTGCATCTCTGAACACTAAGAACAGTTCCTAAACAAACTGAACTTTTAACGTCTTTGTAAATTCCTCCCCCAGTTCTCACCTCACCCCGTGTCTCCTTGGCTGTGGCTCCTCGCCGCGCTCATTGTCAGTCACAGCACCTTTCACACCTACAGGATTTGGAGTCGCTGACAGGTCCAGATATTTAGCCCGCTAGATATATGACGTGCGTCTGCAATACATCGGTGACTTCATCGGTTCCGTTGAGTTTCAAAAACATCTTTGTATCAAAGGAGAAGGAGGGAATGGAAATGCTAATGAAGGAAGCTGACAGTGTGCTGGACTTAACACAAGCACCAGTGGAGTACAGTCATCCTGAAGAACAAGCAGGTCCCAAAAAGCGAAAAACAAACTTGGGCAACCTCCTTTTAAGCATTAAAGTGAGAGAAAAGGGTCAGGTGTGGCAGGGAGGAATGGGAGTGACGCTGGGGGAGACCAAATGAAAGAGACACCTGATGAAAAACTTTCCCATGAAGTACAGAGACACAAGGGCATGGCAGAGATTGCTGCCAGTGAAAACCCACTTGCCTGCTGGCAAATGCAGAATCACATTTCCCCATTATCACATAGTTTGCCAAACACCACCTATGTATCCGTGTGTCAAGCACAGCCACTGAGAGAGTCTTTAGCAACTCTAGCCTTATCTGCAGTCACCAAAGGTCCAGACTGTCTGGTGAAGACTTGAATAAACTTGTGTCCAAAAATCTACATTGAGCAAAGAGCTGACAAAACATGTAAGACTTTACAGAGACAGACAAAATTTAACAGACTGGAGAATATGGTTTGGTTGTGAAAGTTTAAGGAGCCTCCAAAATCTGATTTTGGACTAGGCTGTGATATTTATGATTTAATCTATTGTTCATTTTGAAAAGTCTGAAGTACTTTCATTTATTATTTGTATTATTGTTTTGAAAAGTCTGAATGATTAATAACATACACATAAAACACCAGTTTTTTCAGAATGAGACTTTTTATGTTTACTAATTTCATGAGTTTGTGTGAGTACTTATTTTTCTTATTGGTACTGAACTGGTACCATTACCAATCTACCAGGTACCGCACCAAACCCAAAATTCTGGTACCAGACCAGCCCTATTACAAGATCCTGGAGGATATCATTTCCCACCGGGGATCCAGTTCCGAGCCTTCTGTTCCCGCCTGAATGTGTCTTTGAGTTTCTCTTCCAGTTACCATCCCCAGTCCAATGGAATGACAGAGCAGACAAACCAGGAGGTGACCAAGATGCCGAGGTTATTGTGCCAGTGCCGTCCTGTGGAGTGGGCCCGGTACCTTCCCTGGGCTGAGTACACCTGCAACTCCCTCAGAAATGAAGAAACTTAGCTGACACCCTTCCAGTGTGTCCTGGGGTATCAGCTGCCCTTGTTTCCCTGGAATTCCTCATCTAGCGCGGCCGCTGTAGTCGAGGAGTGATATCAGAGAAGTGAGGGGATCTGGATATGAGCCCACTGGCAGCCGCAAGCACAGGCACTCCGACAAAAACAGCAGACAGATTGCCGCCGCCGACCGGCCCCTACCTTCTGGCCAGACCAGCAGGTCTGGTTGTCCACCAAGAACATTAAGTTGCCTAACTGTCATAAACTGGCCCTGTGCTTCATAGGAACGGTCTGCATGGTGTGATGAGCCGGCTCCTCTGTCCTATTGCTTGCAGTTACCCAGCACTTATAGTGCATCTCTCCTACATTTTATGGTTCTCTCCTCAAGCCTATCTGGAATAGTCCTGTACATCCTCCAACAGACAGCACCATCTTCTCCCCCACCCGTGTCTCTCCTCGACTCCAGCATCTCGTGGGTTGGGAGGGTTATGGGCCTGAAAAACGCTCCTGGATCCTGGCTGCAGACGTCCCAGACCCATTCTTGATGTCGGCTTTCCATCATGGCCACCCTTCCAGGCCATTGCTGCGTCCCTGGCACTGGGTGTTCTGGTGCTGACCCTCCACCCACCACCACCACCTCTCACACCCCCCAGAGCACCAGAAAATGTTGTCAGTTCATTTACATTAAAAATTATTTCAGTAGCACAGGGAATCTGGCTGCTAACTAGCGAGCTCACATCTGTAATCAGAGGTATTTCTTCTATTTTTTTTCCACTTGCTGTTTTGCGTCCCTTAATCAAATGTCACTTTAGGTCATCGCCTGTGTCACCTATAGGCAGGGCCAGCCCTGTCCTCCACTCTGTGTGTCTGGAGTTAGAATCAGAAAGATATTAAATAAACAAGGAATTTGTCTTGATGGGTGAGTCTCCGGTGTGACATGCAACATGCAAGACAATTCAAGGCAATGAATAAGTATGTACAAATGAATGATTACACTGTTACCACTAGACTGTCTACCTGCAGTTTCCTAAGTAGACATGCTGTCTCCTGTTTGTCAGGAGGTCTGTTATCCACCAGCAGATGGAGTCTGGCACAGCAAGCTGGGAGAGTTTAACCTGCAGCAAATCAGGAACAATGGCATTGAAGGCAGGGCTAAGGGCCACAAACAGACCTCCGGTGCTGGTGTCTGGCCTGTTGGGAAGCCGGAATATACCATGTCATATCACTGCATACCCAAACTGCACGGGGTTCAGCAGTCTGTGATCGTGCTCAGACAGACTAGGACCAGATGTTCAGACACATTCATGACCACAGCGGTCAGGTCAACTAGCCTGTAGTCATTAAGTCCTGTGGAATGGATGCCCTAGCAGATTCAGGGGGCTCTGCACTTTATAGGTGACCCTGAATACAAAAAATACATACCGGTAATTACTCATGGGGACCCACAACTAGGGTGACCACCTAATCCATGTCAGGAGGGACACTATGAGCTACTTCAGCTTTTACGAACTACTTTAAAGCTGAAAGGGTTCTGTGCTCTGCTAAAATGTTTGGTTAGTTCCTAGATTGAAAGACGCATTCAGCTGTTTCGCATTAACATTACTGACACATATGCATGATTATAGGAGACTGACCAATCAGCATACGGCAAGAACCCAGTGCTTAAGTGAAATCCTGGTCCTTTTAATTGAAATGTATGAAATGGTAGTTTACAAATCCTGTTGTAGCTCATAGTGTCCCTCCTGACATGGATTAGGTGGTCACCCTACCCACAACTTTACAGACGCATTGTGTCAGGGGGCCCAGGAATTCAAGCTACGTCCCTCCCGTGTCCTTCGTGTTTTGGGGACTGGGATGGTGACGGATGATTTAAAGCAAGAGGGAACAGAGCAGATGTCCAGAAATCTATTAAAGATGCCAGTGAAGGCTGGTGCACGTTGTTCACTGCACTGCTACATGGTGGATGGACAGACCTGATCTGGGCCAGCAGCTTTTGTGACCTTCTGTGCTCTGAAAACCCTGCTGACTTCCTCCTCTCTGTAAGCAGGTGCAGGCTGGTGGAAATGGGAGTGTGCAAAGTGTAATAGCTAAAATATAAAGCAGTGCTGATGTGGCAGGGGGCTCTGACCACCCCCCCCCCAAAAAAAAAATGACTGGCTGTGTCCCCTGAAAAATAATCAGCCAATAATCAAAGTAATCTAATAGTCAATATTACTATATAAAAATGCCACCCTCTCTGGTTACTACCACCCCCCTGATGGACATCTGGAATCCTGGGCCCATCTGGTGCCGACACTGGAAAAGCAGGTCTGGTAGCCGAGGGGCCAAGTGAGTTCTTCCTATGTTCACTTAAGATAAATGTAAAATGAAATACTGATTTCTTTAAAACAAAGGAGGCAGCAGATATCACTGCTGATATCGGTTTTCCTCAACATATTATAAATAAACCTCTATAAAAACATTAAGTCGTATAAAATAAAATCAGATAAGATAAGATAAGATAATCCTTTATAAATCCCACAAGTGGGAAATTTGCATCGTCACGGCAGAAAGTGGACAGTACAAGAATAGATTTCTTGCATTTGTGGAACATTTTCTTTGTGCTGCTGTTTAAATGTGTTGTTGATGCTGCAGTCAGTAATTTTCCACTAGCAGTCTCACCTCTGCATTTTACAGGAAGACTGACCAACTGAAAGTAGGGTGTTTGTGTCACATGTCTCAGTGAGCGAAAACCACACAATCACCAGGTCCTCACCTCAGTCCCTCTGCCTGACTAGAATAACCACAAAGGTTTTTTTTTCTAAAGCGAGGTTTCACAGCACTACATCTCTTTCTTTTTTCACAATATAGTACTTACTACACAACCTTGAGGTGTTCTTAGGGTCATTGTTGGAAAACAAATGATTTTCAGTAGGAGTGTCCAGACTTCTGTTGGTACTGTATATTAAAAGGCCTGTCACATTAAAGGTCACTCAGTGGTTCTCTGCAGCCTCAGCCCTCAAAAGATGGGGTTAGATTCCCAGTCCTTGGTCTGTGCATGTGGAGTTTGCCGGTTCTCTCCATGTTAGCATGGGGTTCCCCCTCCAGCCAAAAACATGCAGATCGTGAATTCAATAGTCTCCTGATCCTAGAAATTTATATACAACAAGGTGTGTGTATGTTCCTTAGAATATATAATCTAAGTCAGTATTGAAAGTGCTTCCTAAATATCCCACTTACAGCTTGTAACCACATGGTCTTCTTACATATTATAGAATCCATCTATCTTTCAACAGCATATCCAGTATTTGGTCATGGAGAGTCTGGTGCTTATTCCAGGAAGTGCATGGGAACACCCTGGATGGGATGTCAGACCATCACAAAACATTTAAATTCAACAAGTTTAACTATGTAAATATCCTTAACTTCAATTGAATTTCCAATCAAAGTATGGTTTGATCCATACATTTAGAAACATATACTCCCAATATACTGTCCTCGCTATTTCATTTACTGTATGTCCCTGCAAGGGTGCAGTAGGGCATGGGTGCCCTGGCAGATTCAGGGGGCCCAGCACTTTACAGGGGCCCTTCAATATGTAATATTATATGTAAAATGTAGCAGAGAGGCCCAGGGTGACATTTTGTCTGGGGCCCTGAATTTATAGCTACGCCGCTGTGTTACTGTGTTTTTTTTTGTTCTCGCCACCAACAACTTTGAAGTTGCTATATCGCCACCTGGTGGTGAAGACATCGGCCAAAATATGTATACGTGTAACCAACAGGTTCTGAAATCAAAGTGCAGAGTTAGCAAGTTTACTGCTTTGTGGGAAGTGTGGTGCTCTTACACTGCCTAGGAGTTGCTGACTGTCCCAGGGCCGTGCATATTTAATGGGCAGGGCTGGCGGCTGTCATCCAGGCTTCCCTTTTGCTGTGCGCTCGAGGCTGGCCAGAGGCCTCAGCTGTTTATATTTTGACATTTATGTTTCTTTGTATATCCTTGGTTCATTATGTATTTCTGTCATGGTTCCTTGGTTTGTACCTTTGTTTATTCTTGCTTGTGCCCAGACTTTAAATTTTCTTATCCTGGTATCTCCCAGTGTTTGACACTTTGAGTATTTGTAAGTTACCCTCACTTATGTCGTAAAGTATCCAGTCCTAGTGTGTGGTTAATTGTTATGGTCCGCACCTGGCCCTCATGTAGTCCTAGTTATTTGTGTATTTAAGTGGCTGCCCTAATTCTGGTCCTCAGCTGGTCGTTGTGTGGTTCATCCTCTTAGCCTCAGTTTGCTGAGTTTGCACCTGTGTAGATGTATGTGTTGCTTTGTGTTTGCTCCCTGCTTTGCTGTGTTTGTTCCTGTGCTGCTCCCTGCTTCAGTTCTTGTGTTCTACCTACCTGCTGTTGTTAGACCCCTCATTGTTTCTTCTCTTTTCTGAATTCAATAAAGTTCCTTGTGTTTTGTGAGCTGCACTATAGATCCTTTCACCATGCCAGTCCGTAACAACAACTGTTTTATAACGCTCAGTCCCTTCCCTGGCGTCTGCTCAAAGAGGATACTGAAGCTTCTGGGGTCTGTACTCACTCTGGGGAGTGACCCTCAGTGGGGTGGCAGTCCTTACCAGTCCCACCTCACACTTATGCTTAGCCCACAAATGATCTGGAACCCCCGTAGAACAGGATGCTAAGAATCAATTTCTGGGATGCTAGGAAGGATGACATGTGCTTGTCCACCCCTTATGTGCACTGCTCAGGAGGCACAAGCCAGGTAGGATTAGGGTTACCAATGTACCCCTCCTGCATGGGAACTGAATTTAATCCCAGTCCATTTACCCTGGGAATAACAAGCTTTTACACGTAAAAATCTGCCTGGGCCTCCCTGGCTAAGATGGGCTGTACAGTGCAGCTCAGTGGGGTAATGCACATCCCCAGTCCCTTTCCACCGCTCTAGGGCAAACTTCACAATATCCTAAGGAAGACAAGTACAATCCTGCAGAAAATTCCAAATATAGCAGTAATCTGGTGGGTCTGGATCTGCTAGGACTGTGCAGCATGATTCTCCTCCCGTTTCTACCTTTACTCCTTCAGTAGCACACATCAGCCTGATGTTGATGATGTGATTGCATTGCTGCTCAGTCGTGAGTCATCAGAGTTAACAGCAGTGGACTGAGCATACAGCCCTGGGGGGCTCCAGTGCTCAGTGTGGTGGTGCTGGAAGTGCTGCTCCTGAAACCACATTCCTCCCACTGGGGCAGGTCTGACAACACGTCCTTCCCATATTTCTCCCAATATTGTTGTAGAGAATTTCAGCTGGAGTTCTTTCCCAGAAGCAAGTCATTTCACTTTAGCTCCTGTTACCAGTAAAAGTCAAGTAAAGTAGGTCCTTAATGTCATTTTTAACTTTACACAGTTGAGTACAGTACAGAGTTACAAAAGAAACAGTGTTTCTCTCGGACCAAGTTGCTACTTAAATTAACACAAGACTAACACATAACAACCTAGCAACATAAAATACATAATGAGCAAAAACTGTGCAAACATTGGAGGACAGTGCAAAAAGACAGGACAACTGACACCAACGAGTACAAACAGCAGAGTAAACCCAATACTGATAAGGTGCAGTTTGGTTGTGCAATGAGGTAGCAATAATAAATAAATAGAAGTAATTGTAAGCATGGGTACGATAAGATAAAAAATAGTAGTTAAATAATAAAGTGTGTTAATGAGTGGGGGGCTCCAGTGCTCAGCGTGGTGGTGCTGGAAGTGCTGCTCCCGATCGGACTGACGGAGGTCTCTCAATAAGGAAGTCCAGGATCCGATTTCAAAGAGAGGTGATCAGGCCCAACAGGCTCAGTTTCTTAGTCAGCTGCTGTGGAATTATTGTGTTGAATGCTGAACTGAAGCCTATGAACAGCATTTGAGCATAAGTGTCTGAGTGAAGGTATTTGTTAACCTGGAGATGCGCTTCTATGGGGTCACCTGTCTGTGTGGGACCATGTTGTTCATACTGCAGACAGTGAGTACATTACGCCTGCCTGTCCATGTTACATCGCAGGATTGACCTGATCAAACTTAGGCATCTTGGGTGTGAACTGGATCATTAGCACCTAATAGCTGTGCTTTTATTATAGGTGCTCCACATTTTATTAACATTTTAAAAATATTTCTCCTCTTTCCATATTTAGCTGTGAGGTCTTCGGCAATGCCACCCGTTTTGTGTCACACTGTTGGGTGTCAGCAGGAGCCAGCTGACTTTCTATTTACTTGTCTCACCTCGTCTCAGTGACCTCCCATCATCAGCAAGGAACGGGAGAGATATATGTTGTCAGCTGAGCTCTAGTCTCCTTCTTATGTTCCCCTTCTGTTCAGGTAATGACCAGCTCCTTTTTTGAAGCTTACTCCAGCCTGAGATTTGGTTAGTCTGTTGTTTGACTAAAGTGTTTTTAACTTCCACAGAACTCTGGGGGCTGGCCGGGGATGGTCAACTTCCTGTATGGGCACAAAGCAGGGAATAACCCAGGACGGGGTGCCAACCTCTTACAGGGCACACACACCATTCACAGACATGGGTAATCTGGCAACTCCAATTAACCTTGGCATATTTTTGGACTGTGGGGGGAAACCAGAAGAAACTCCATGACACCTGGAGAACAACTCCAACTTTCCTCCTAGATAAGTGAGACAACGGGCCTAACCATTGTGCAGCTCCTACGTGCAAATAGTGAAATTAAAGAATGTTGTTGATGTAGTTATGAAGACTGTAAAAATTAACAATGGTAAAAGTAATCTCCTTTCAATTACATATCTTCTGTGTATAACCTAAATATTTCATGTAATTAATATCTACCCATCTGTATTTATTGTCATATGTATGAAATACAGGATGTACCAAAAAACCATGAAATTCGTACTTGTGTGTCAACATCAATATTTTTAATCTATGTATCGTTTTTAAAATAATTCTAAGAAAATTACCTTTATGATTTCTAAAACGCTTCAATTCATTATAACAAAAATGTTTTCCATTAATTATATATATATATACACTCACCTAAAGGATTATTAGGAACACCATACTAATACGGTGTTTGACCCCCTTTCGCCTTCAGAACTGCCTTAATTCTACGTGGCATTGATTCAACAAGGTGCTGAAAGCATTCTTTAGAAATGTTGGCCCATATTGATAGGATAGCATCTTGCAGTTGATGGAGATTTGTGGGATGCACATCCAGGGCATGAAGCTCCCGTTCCACCACATCCCAAAGATGCTCTATTGGGTTGAGATCTGGTGACTGTGGGGGCCATTTTAGTACAGTGAACTCATTGTCATGTTCAAGAAACCAATTTGAAATGATTCGAGCTTTGTGACATGGTGCATTATCCTGCTGGAAGTAGCCATCAGAGGATGGGTACATGGTGGTCATAAAGGGATGGACATGGTCAGAAACAATGCTCAGGTAGGCCGTGGCATTTAAACGATGCCCAATTGGCACTAAGGGGCCTAAAGCGTGCCAAGAAAACATCCCCCACACCATTACACCACCACCACCAGCCTGCACAGTGGTAACAAGGCATGATGGATCCATGTTCTCATTCTGTTTACACCAAATTCTGACTCTACCATTTGAATGTCTCAACAGAAATCGAGACTCATCAGACCAGGTAACATTTTTCCAGTCTTCAACTGTCCAATTTTGGTGAGCTCGTGCAAATTGTAGCCTCTTTTACCTATTTGTAGTGGAGATGAGTGGTACCCGGTGGGGTCTTCTGCTGTTGTAGCCTATCCGCCTCAAGGTTGTGTGTGTTGTGGCTTCACAAATGCTTTGCTGCATACCTCGGTTGTAACGAGTGGTTATTTCAGTCAAAGTTGCTCTTCTATCAGCTTGAATCAGTCAGCCCATTCTCCTCTGACCTCTAGCATCAACAAGGCATTTTCGCCCACAGGACTGCCGCATACTGGATGTTTTTCCCTTTGCACACCATTCTTTGTAAACCCTAGAAATGGTTGTGCGTGAAAATCCCAGTAACTGAGCAGATTGTGAAATACTCAGACCGGCCCGTCTGGCACGAACAACCATGCCACGCTCAAAATTGCTTAAATCACACTTCTTTCCCATTCTGACATTCAGTTTGGAGTTCAGGAGATTGTCTTGACCAGGACCACACCCCTAAATGCATTGAAGCAACTGCCATGTGATTGGTTGATTAGATAATTGCATTAATGAGAAATTGAACAGGTGTTCCTAATAATCCTTTAGGTGAGTGTATATACACACACACACACACACACACACACACACACATACACACACACACACTGCCCGGCCAAAAAAAAAGTCGCCATTTGAATTTTTTGTTGGGCCGCCTTTAGCTTTGATTATGGCTCATATTTCTCATGGCATTGTTTCCACAAGCTTATGCAACATCTCATCCTTTATTTTCATCCAGATTTGCATTAATTTCTCACCAAGATTCTGTATTGACAAGTGAGTTGAACCACTCCATAAAGCCTCCTTCATCACATCCCAAAGACTTTCAATGAGGTTAAGGTCACAACTCTGTGGTGACCAAGTCACGCGTGAAAATGACTTCTCATGCTCCATGAACCACTCTTTGACAATTTGAACTCATTGAATCTTGGCATTCTTGTCCTGGAATATGCCCATGCCAACAGGGAAGAAAAAATCTATTTATGATGAATGGAGGTGTAACCTGGCCATTCAGTATATTCAGGTACTCAGCTGACTTTACTCTATTGCTGCATAACGTTGCAGGACTGTAATAATGATCTAGTCATTGGCTTTTAAGTATTTGCTGATATAAATTCAAATGGTGACCTTTTTTTGGCCAGGCAGTGTGTGTGTGTGTATATACTGTGTATATATATATATATATATATATATATATATATATATATATATATATATATCCATCCATCCATCCATCCATCCATCATCTGCCGCTTGTCCGGGGTTCGGGTCGCGGGGGCAGCAGCTTCAGGAGAGGCCACCAGACCTCCCTCTCCCCAGCTACCTCCACCAGCTCCTCGGGGGGGACACCGAGGCGATCCCAGGCCAGCCGAGAGATATAATCCCTCCAGCGAGTCCTGTGCCTGCCCCGGGGCCTCCTCCCTGTAGGACATGCACGGAAAACCTCTCCGGGTAGCCGCCCAGGAGGCATCCGCACCAGATGTCCAAACCACCTCAACTGGCTCCTTTCGACGTGAAGAAGCAGCGGTTCTACTCTGAGGCCCTCCCGGATATCCGAACTTCTCACCCTATCCCTAAGGGAGAGCCCAGACACCCTGCGGAGAAACCTCATTTCGGCCGCTTGTATTCGCGATCTTGTTCTTTCGGTCATTACCCATAGCTCATGACCATAGGTGAGGGTAGGGACAAAGATGGACCAATAGATCGAGAGCTTGGCTTTTTGGCTCAGTTCTTTCTTAGCCACGACGGACCGGTTAAGCGCCTGCAGAACTGTAGACACCGCTCCGATCCGTCTATCCAGCTCCCGATCTCGCCTACCCTCACTCGTGAACAAGACCCCAAGATACTTAAACTCCTCCACTTGAGGCAGTACGTCTTCCCCAACCTGAAGAAGGCAAACCACCCGTTTCCGGCTGAGAACCATGGTCTCGGACTTGGAGGTGCTAATCCTCATCCCTGCCGCTTCACACTCGGCTGCGAACCGCCCCAGTGCATGCTGGAGATCCCCAGCAGATGAAGCCAACAGGACGACATCGTCTGCAAAAAGCAGCGAGGCAATCCTGAGGTCACCAAACTGGACACCCTCAACACCCTGGCTGCGCCTAGAAATCCTGTCCATAAATATTATAAACAGGACCGATGACAAAGGGCAGCCCTGGCGGAGCCCAACACGCACCTGGAACACGGCCGACTTATTACCGGCAATGCGGACCAAGCTTCTGCTCCGTTCGTACAGGGACCGGATCGCCCACAACAGCGGACCCCGGACCCCATACTCTCGAAGCACCCCCCACAGAGCACCTCGGGGAACCCGGTCGTAAGACTTTTCCAAATCCACAAAACACATGTAGACTGGATAGGCAAACTCCCAGGCCCCCTCCAGTACCCTTGCAAGGGTATAAAGCTGGTCCAATGTTCCACGGCCAGGACGAAAACCGCATTGTTCCACCTGAATCCGAGATTCGACTATCGGTCTCACCCTCCTCTCCAGTACCCCGGAATAGACTTTCCCAGGGAGGCTGAGAAGTGTGATCCCCCTGTAGTTGGAACACACCCTCCGGTCCCCTTTCTTAAATAAGGGGACCACCACCCCGTTCTGCCAATCCAGCGGCACCGTCCCTGACCTCCAGGCACTGTTGAGAAGGCGTGTCAGCCACGACAGCCCCACAACATCCAGAGCCTTCAGATACTCCGGGTGGATCTCGTCCACCCCCAGGGCCCGGTCACCACGGAGCTCTTTAACCACCCTGGCCACCTCAGCCCCAGTGATGTGCAAGCCCCCCCCAGCATCCTCGGGCTCTGTGCCCTCAGATGTCTCAAAGGCAGTGTGCGTAGATGTATTTGAGGCAGGGTTGAGGAGGTCCTCAAAGTACTCCTTCCACCTCCGGGTGATGTCCCCAGGTGAGGTCAACAGCACCCCCCCCCCCCACTATAAATAGTAGGAACCAGGAGCTGCTTCCCCCTCCTGATACTCCGGATGGTTTGCCAGAACCTCTTTGAGGCCGACCGAAAGTCACTTTCCATGGCCTCACCGAACTCCTCCCACGCCCGGGTTTTTGCATCTGCGACCGCCCGAGCTGCGTTCCGCCTGGCCCGCTGGTACCCGTCAGCTGCCTCCAGAGACCCCCGGGCTAATAATTCCCGGTAAGCCTCCTTCTTCAGCTTCACGGCCCCCCTCACCTCAGGTGTCCACCATCGGGTACGGGGGTTACCGCCACGACTGGCACCGACCACCCTGCAGCCACAGCTCCGTACGGCCACTTCCACAATGGAGGTCCGGCACAGGGTCCATTCAGACTCAATGTCCCCAACCTCCCCCGGCATGCAGTTGGAATTCTGCCGGAGGCACGAGTTAAAGCTCCAGCGAACAGGAGCCTCTGCCAGATGTTCCCAGCACACCCTCACTATGCGCTTGGGTCTACCAGGTCTGACCGGCTTCCTCCCCCGCCACCTGAGCCAACTCATCAACAGGTGGTGATCAGTTGACAGCTCTGCCCCTCTCTTTACCCGAGTGTCCAAGACGGAAGACCGCAGATCAGATGATACGATTATAAAATCGATCATCGACCTGTAGCCCCGGGCATGTTCGTACCATGTCCACTTATGGACACCCTTATGCTCGAACATGGTGTTCGTTATGGACAAACCATGCATTGCACAGAAGTCCAATAACAGAACACCACTCGGGTTCAGATCAGGGAGGCCGTTCCTCCCAATCACCCCCTTCCAGGTCACACTGTCATTGCCCATATGAGCGTTGAAGTCCCCCAGCAAAACGATGGAATCCCCCCGCGGCACGCCAAATAGCATACCGCTAAGGGAATCCAAGAAGGCCGGGTACTCCGAACTGACATTCGGCGCATAAGCGCAGATGACAGTCAGAGACCTATCCCCGACCCGAAGGCGCAGAGAGACAGCCCTCTCGTTCACCGGGGTAAACTCCGTTGTTAATGCACCGAGCTGTGGGGCCACCAATAGCCCCACCCCATCCCGGCGTCGCTCACCCGCCGCAACTCCAGAGTAAAAGAGCGTCCAGCCCCTCTCCAGGAGATTGGTTCCAGAACCCAAGCCATGTGTTGAGGTGAGCCCGACTATATCTAGTCGATACCTCTCAACCTCACGCACAAGCACTTCGGGCGCCTTCGATATGACAGAATGACCGGACTGCGCAAAAAGACGCCTCCCCTCACAGAAGCAGAATACCTCCAAGCCATTGACGAGGTCATTTACTGGCTTACCCAGCCGGAAGTGAAGAGGAACCCTGCGGCTAGAACCCTCACTCTCAGGTGGAGGGAGATCATCGAGCAGATCTCCCCGCCTGATAAGTCGCATTTTGCAACGGAGGTACGAGCCAACCTACAGCAGTTGAGGGAAGGAGTAGTGGAGGCGATGATCAGGCAAGTTCACCTGGATAGTGGACTGCCTCTCCCCCCAGCACCCAGGCAGCCCGAACTCTCCTGCTGTGCCTGCTTGTAGGAAGAAGCGGAAGACTCACAGAGGGGCGGAACCCTTGGGGAATTCCCCTCATCCTGACGCAGGTCCGGCTTACTTCCCCGTGGCCCTTAAAGGGGCATACCCCACAATGCTTGACCCTGCAGTGTTTGTTGTGCCCAAGTCGCCAGCTTCCCAGTCCAGCGAGCCGGCTCCCGAAGTGCCTACTCTCACTGTGCAGGTTCCTGAGATGCCCCCCCTCCTCCTGCTTGTGCCAGAGGAGAACCTCCACAAGAAGGGGGCGTTTGCTCCAAGCCCTGTGGTTCCCGCACCCAGGGCTCGCCTGCCTGCAGCTTCGCCTGCTCCTGAAACCCTGGCTAGACGGTTTATCACCCTCTAAGGTCTGTACTGGTGGGTAATGGGGGAGCCAGTGGTGCAAGGTTCCCCAGGGGCTGCCAAGCTCCTGGAACACCCCAGCAGCTGGAAAAGGTGGTGGAGGAGAACCTGAAGAAGCTGCTCTGCTTGAGGACAGAGCTGGCTTCCCCAGCAGGGGATACCGTGCCTGCACATGAGGCGCACTCCCCTGCTCTGCCCCCGGTGGTTCCCACGGCACCCCCAGTGGTTCCTGTTCTTATGTAGTTCAACCTGCGTTGTTTCCTGTTCCTTCATGTCTGCTCCAATTAAACCCTGTATTTTCCCCCCCGACTCCTGGCGTCCTGCGCTTTTGTCTGTGCTCCGGGCGCCTTCTGATGTGAGTTATTCTCGGGTAAGTAATTGTTAATTTGGTTATTTTAAAAGTTTAAGGTTGTTATCTCTGACCCTTTCGGGTACTGTAAAAAGTTCTGTTTTAAACGCAAGTCTTATGTAGGATCACACATGCACATATCACAGGGCCTAAATTCCAGGTGGCCTGAGACAAGGCCGAGCCTGGTACGAGAGGCACCAAAGGGGGGTTACACACATGAACACACACACACAGATAATAAGGGAGGCCAGTACTCCAACTTTTATTGCCCTTGACTTGGCACACAACCCCCCTCCACATACACTCTGCCTTACATCTCACTCACCCAACAGACGAACACCCTAAAGGAAATTTCATTTAAGTTTGGCTGTTGTATACCCTGTATATTGATTTACTCACGACTACTAGTCTCAATATACAGATACATTATGTTTGTATGTGTCCTTAGACAATCTTAGTGTTTTGTGTGCCACCCTTATAACCATGTTCACGGAGTATCACTTATTTCACCCCTTTGCACTTGAACACATATAAATTTAAATAAATAGATAGGTATAGCTACCATTGTATGTATGTTCTCATGGTATACCAGAAGAATCTGGAAAGTGAGTGTAACCAATGTGTCCTAACTTTTAGAGAGTCTTCTTTGTTAAAACCCCCCCTTCTCTTCCTACATTCCTTTTCGGCTCTTATCTGATCTTGGTGGACCGTTACAAAGTTTCTTTGTTCTACCATGCTATATTAAAAAGAACCGAATTAAGGTGTACATTATCCATTTTGGAGAAGATTAATTAGAATAAGCCACACCAACCAAGATATGTTGTGTCCAGATGTGCAACTAATATTGATATTACCACAAACTAATGACCACGCCTATCTATGTATAAGATGTGCTGTTTGTAATATGAATATTTGATGTAATGTCTGCACAAAGTGTAACATCTGTTGAGGTGCAACCCAAAACACCTGTATCCCATACTGATGTGAATGAGTCACATAGATAAAATTATTAATTGTTTAATCAATTAATGCAGATGGTATGAGGTATGTACCTATGAAGCTGGTATGGCATATTTGGTGTCAAACTGATGGAAAATCACTCCTGATTCCAAATCTGTGTCAGTGATTACCATAAAAGTGGATGTATCAAAAGTTATAACAACTTAATGAAAATCATCAGTAAAGGGAGAATCAGTCGGGCCATAAATCCCAAAAGGACTGATACAGACCCCCTTCCGAAAGCCCGCCAAATGGATGGCCAGCCATTGGGCCAGGAGTCGAATTCCTGGTCATCCCTATTCATGAACTTTAGACCATAAAACCCTGGACCTCAGAACAAAGCAGCGTAGAGAACACCCAGCAGCCGTACAGAAAAGACCATCAGCCCGGGAGACGAGAAGCCCACAAGAAACCCTCCGGTGAAGGCCCAGCTGAACAGAGAACAGCACCCAAGACAAAGCTTCACCAGGAGAGAGAATCCAAAGGGGCTCCACTCCACTACTTCAAACGCCGCGCCTTCCTGAGTGCCATCGACTCAGCAGCTCTGCCATCAACTGCCAAGACCCCCCCCCCCCCCCCCTCTTCAACCAACTTCCTTTCATTCTAACAACTTAAGCTGTTCTGTTAACCTGCTATAAGACTTTAGGGTCGTGTTTCCACAAACTGTGATTGCTTTGCAGAACAGTATTTCCCATTTAAGGTTACTCATTTAAATCCGGTCATTGCATTTTCATAATTACATTGTTTGTTTTATTCCGTTATTTCGTGTTTGTTGTTTGTGTTAGGTGTAATGTCTGTCTTATGTTAGTTGTAGTGTTAGCTAGGAATAAATGCATGTCTTTTACACAACTTTAGCCTCCGTAATTGTGTGTCTCATAATAAGTTCCTGCCTTTGTGCGATCTTGCTACACGCTCTGAACCTCAAACTCGCCTGAAACATCGCGAGACTCTCTCTCATTGGCCGTGAGGGGGGCTCCGCTACCAATTGTTTACATTACCTGGTGACGCAGCTCGGTGGACGAGCCTTCTAACCCAGGTTACTAAGTGATATTGGTAATTAGTGAATCCCATTTAAGTCTCACATTAACAGACTCATGGGGATAACGCAATCGAGTTTGGAGGAGCCGACCATTCGGCATAACAATTGATTAATAATCAGCATTAAATAATAATTAATTAAACTTTAATTAATTCAAACATATTGGTGGAGATATTAAAATTTACCTGAGCTAATAATTCCTACACTTAATTTAGTGTTTTATTGTACTCGGCACTTTATTATATTAACTATACGTTAATTAAATCAAGTAAAAGTTAAATGCGCTATATACTATAAATAAGTGGTAGTAGGGGATTCAGTTCTTAGAGGTGTAGAAAGTTATGTGTACACCCGTGATAGAGGGTCCCGTACAGTGTCTTTACTGCCTGGTGCCCAGGTAGGGGACCTTCCTAATCATGTGCACAGGCTTTTGGCCGCAGCCGGGGTGGATCCAGTGGTCGTGGTGCATGTTGGTACCAATGTCATAGGAAAGGGCAGGAGGGCTGTTCTGCAGGATAAATTTATAAAAGTCGCGGATAAGCTTAGAAGCAGAACATCCACGGTGGTATTCTCTGGAATACTTCCCGTGCCACGTGCAAGCCAGGCTAAGTTAGCTGAGATAAGAAGATGAAATGTATGGCTAAAAGGGTGGTGTAGGAAAGAGGGGTTTAGGTTTATGGGGCACTGGAAGACCTGGAACAGATGGGACCTGTTCAAGCCAGATGGGTTGAATCTGAACCAAAGGGGAACCAGTGTATTGGGGAGGCGTATGTGTAGAGAAGTTGAGGAATGTTAGTTTTGAATATACTCAGGGTTCGAAATTAACACCCGCCAACCCGCCAAATGCGGGTTAAAAATAATTTTGGCGGGTATTGATAAAAACTTACCAGCCAGTTTGGCCGGTGATGCATGAACCAATCATGCAAATCATGTCAGAGACGCTCTGGGTCGTTTGTCCCCTCCGTCCTACATTTCACATGAACACTACGCTACGGGTGATGTTTTAGATACCTTTGGCAGCAGCGCGCAGATACTGTACGCTTCGGTTTGTGGGTCCAATCAACGATGAGAGCGCGAAAATACAAACAAGAAATAGGAAATATCGGATGAGCAAAAAAAAAAAAAGAGGACTGAGCTGGACAGCGAAATAAGCTAAAATCAAAATGCTGCGGTGGTTAGGACAGACGTCAGGATCAGGAAGAGGTGAGAAGAGGAAGGAGGCAGGAGATGAAAATGTTGACAGAGCGTGCGAAACAAAGAGAAGGAAGTTTAATTGTAAATGGCAGACAGGTCGTCATTGGCTAGTGTTTGATAGTAAAAATGTGGTCATGTTTTGTCAGATTTGCCGTGAGTACACGAAAGAAAAAAATTAAACTAACAGTTTCGTGGTGGGGACCAGTAATTTTAAAATCGAGGCAGTAAAGGACCACGAGAAAGCTCGAAGTCACCAGGAGAGCCTTCAAATAAAAACCGCTAACACAGTTCCTGTTGAAGACAGTGTTGCGGGGAGAAGCCTCACTTCACTGAAGACTTTGGAGTTGGAGAAGATGCAGCTTCTTTTTAGAAATGCCCAGGCCATCGCAAAAAAGGGCAGACCTTTTACCGACTTCGCATGGATGTGTGAGTAAGTGAATCGACCATTTTATTTACATGTTCAGAATCAGTGCATTTAAAATGATAGAGTCACGTACATGCTATGACAGAGGAAATGTTAGGTTTGATTTTTTATTTTATTTTAAAAACCTCACTGAAAAGTAAATATACTCTGTAGGCAGTAACATTGGCGTTATTCACATGATAATTAATTTAGGGTGGACAGGAAGAAAGGCTTGAAGATAGGACAGACATACAAATGACCACCAAGCAAAAGAGTTCATACACTACATAGCAGAGGATGAGAGGAGAAAGATGAAGGCAAGATTATCAGACGGCAAGTTCATCTCAGTCATGTCAGATGGATCCCTGGACAGTGCAGTGATGGAAGAAGAAATGGTTTATGTCAGGAGTGCTAGTGAGGGAAAAGTCAAAGTTGATTTTGTTGGGGTTAAAGCTGTCTCAAAGCCAGATGCTGCAAATATAGCGAAGCTGTGTGCAGTATAATGGACAGTGATGTCAGCACTGATTGGAAGAACAAGCTGGTTGCCATCACCACAGATGGAGCATCTGTAATGACAGGAGTAAACAATGGTGTAGTTACAAAACTGCGTGGAGACAGATCAAATGTGCTTGGGATCCACTGCATGGCCCATAAGCATGAACTCGCTTTTTCAGACGGAATAAGGAAGAATGTGATGGTCAGGAAAGTTGAGGACCTGTTGAGTGGACTCTACACCTTATATCATAATTCATGATTTAGAGGCCTTAATTTCATCAGACACTTATGACATTATAGGAATAACAGAAACATGGATGAGTGACGATGATGGAGAAGAATATAATATGGATGGTTACACGTTGTTCCATAGAGAGCAAATAGGCAAGAAGGGAGGTGGTGTTGCAGTATATGTAAAAGAAAGCTTGCAGGCAAGGGAGCTCACTGATAAAAATAAAGGTACAGATGCTGTATGGGTAAAACTAGATGCTAAAAACTCAAATGGCCTAATTGTCGGGGTTTGTTATAGAGCACCTAATGTAGCTGCAGAGGAAAGCAGAATGATATCAGGATTATGAGTAATAAAAATGATCTGGTTATGGGTGATTTTCATTTACCTGGGATACAGTGGGACACAGTCTCTGGCTCTTCTGTAAATGAACTTGAGATGGTGGAATTAGGACAGGATTGGTTTTTTTACTCGATTTAATGGCCCTACCAGGGGAGAAGCCCTTCTTGATCTTGTTTTCTCTATCAACCAGGATAGGATTGGAAAATTAGAGGTTTTAGATCCACTGGACGGTAGTGATCACAACATGATTAAATTTGAGGTTAATTTGAGTGTCCGAACAGCAAAGTTTAAAACAAAAATATACAATATTATGAAGGCTAACTTTAATGGAATGAGACTGAAACCAGAAACTGTAAACTGGAACAAAACTGTGAAGAGGCATGGGAATTTTTTAAAAGTGCAAAAGGACTTCATACCTGTTTCCAGCAAAACTAAATCTAGGAAACTGCAGCCAAGGTGACTTACTATGGAAATTAAGAATAAAGTCAGGAGGGAAAGGGCTCTGTTCCACAAATGGACATTAACTAACAATTTCAAAATAAAGCAGGAGTATCTAAGTCTACAGGTTGAGTTAAAAAATAACATTAGACTCGCTAAGAGGAATGTAGAAAGGAAGATTTCATTGGAGGCTATTGATGACATTGAAAGTTTCTTCCCATATTTTAACTCCAAAAGAGCTCTAGAAGCTGAAATCACTAATCTGCAGGATAGTAGGGGTCTTATAATTGAAAATTAAATTGATATAGTAAAAGAGTTTAATGATTCTTACATGGGTGTTCACAGTAGAGGACACAAGTAACTTGCCACCATTTAGTGCAAATACAGTGTCGTCTATGACCAATATATGTATAACTGAGGCTGATGTGGTACTAAGCCTAGCTAAACTCAAAATAAATAAATCGCAGGGCCCTGATGGCATCTTACCTATAGTTTTAAAAAGTATGAGGGATATTATTAGCTAACCTTTAACTTCACTATTTCAGAAATCCTTATCTACTGGTGTGGTACCTTCTGATTGGAAGCATGCTAATATAACCCCCATATTCAAAAAAGGGGATAGAAGTAATCTAGCAAACTATAGGCCAATCAGTTTAAATGACATAACTGGAAAAGTAATGGAAGCTACAATCCAAGGGAAAATGTTAGATTACCTGATTTCAAATAACATTCTGAGGGATAGCCAACATGTATTTAGGAGAGGTAGATCCTGTTTAACTAATTTACTTGAGTTCATTGAGGAAGCTACAAGAGAAATTGATCACACAAAGGCCTACAACATGATCTACTTAGATTTCCAGAAGGCCTTTAATGTTGTCCCCTACAAACGGCTCTTGCTTAAGCTCAAAGCTACAGGAGTTTTAGGAACTGTGGCAGCTTGGATCGAAAACTGGTTAACAAACAGGAAGCAACGGGTAGTTATTAGAGGCAGAATGTTGGGCCTGCGTTCATAGTGGGGTACTGCAGGGTTCAATTTTTGGACCACTACTGTTCCTAATTTACATTAATGATATTGACACCAATACATACAGTAAACTGGTTAAATTTGCAGATGACACCAAATGTGGGTGGTGTAGCAGATACTAAACTAGCAGCATAGAGGCTACAATGAGATCTTGATTTAATTAGTGACTGGGCTGATACCTGGCAGATGAAATTTAACATAGATAAATATAAGGTAATCCATGCAGGGAGCAGAAATATATAGTACAGCTATTTTATGGGTTCCACTGAAATAAAGGTAGCTGATTAGGAGAAAGATCTCAGTGTGTATGTTGATGCTTCCATGTCTCACTCTCGCCAGTGTCGGGAAGCAATTAAAAAGGCCAATAGGATGTTGGGTTATATCTCTAGGTGTGTGGAGTTTAAGTCAATGGAGGTGATGCTACAATTATACAATTCCTTGGTAAGACCCCACCTAGAATATTGTGTCCAAGTTTGATCACCATACCTTAAAAAGGACATTGCTGCTTTGGAAAGGGTGCAACGCAGAGCTACAAGAATGACTTCTGGTCTTAGAGGAATGTCTTATGAGGAGAGGTTAGCTGAGCTGAATCTGTTCAGTCTCGCGCAAAGGAGATTAAGGGGGGACATGATCCAGGTATATAAGATTCTAACAGATCTGGATGCCGTTCAGCCAAATGGCTACTTCAATATTAGTTTAAATTAGGGCTGTCAAAATTAACGGGTTAACACAGATTAATCCATCATCATGATTAATCTGATTAAAATTTTTAACGCAATTAACCCATCTGCAGTGCAGAATGACTCAAAATCCCTGAAATGTCTTTAACCCATTTCGGGCAGTTTTGGTGCGTTCCATTTGCCCTCGGAACTTGTATTCCAAGTCGGATTCCGAGTTTTTGAAGCCGGAAGTAACGACATGCGTGCTCCCGTTTCTCAGAGATCCGAGAATTCTCGGAGCAGCACAGAGGATCCCGAGTTCAGAATCCAAGATGGCTGCACCCTTTTTTATCAACAGAAGGGAAAGTTGTAGTTTTATACCGTTTAAGCACTACTTCTCATTTGTGGCTTATTAAATCGGTCGCACACACTATACCGTTCATCTTATCTGTGAACGTGTTGCTATGGAGTTTTATACGTAATGTGTTATCAAGTGATATTGCTAACAATGGCTACCAATTAACCGGGCTAGAATTGGATTTCATGATTAGTCTGATTATTTGTCGGATTTACGGTAGTTCGGGCTAATTGTAAGTGAACAAAGATAAAGGCCATTTAAACTGAGGTATGTTAAATCCGACAAGTTGTCCGGCTAAGCAAAAAATCTTGATTTTTCATATGGGTCCATGGTATTGCTACTTCTGTGGCAAATGGAACGCATCCGACTCGGGTTTTCCCGAGTTTTTAGCAGATGTGACGTAATATCGGAATCCGAAAATCTGATCCCGAGGCAAATGGAATGTGTGAATATTCCCTTTTTTCTTGAGTCTGTTTGCTCATGCAGAATGAATTGTAATTAATATAGATTAAAAATGAATGATATTTTTTTTAGCAACCCTGTGATTAATCTGATTAAAAATTTAAATCATTTGACAGCACTAGTTTAAATACTAGAACTCGTGGCCATAGGTGGAAATTAGCGGGAGAACATGTTAAACTGAATTTAAGAAAACACTTCTTTATATAGCGTGTAGTTAGAGTATGGAATAGTCTTCCTGCTAGTGTAGTGCAGGCTAAAACCCTGGGTCCCGATAAATCAGAGCTAGATAAGATTTTAACAACTCTGAGCTATTAGTTAAATTTTCCCCAAATGAGCTTGATGGGCCGAATGGCCTCCTCTCGTTTGTAAATTTCTTATGTTCTTATGTAGTTCAAATTATCTCAAAACAAAAAGGTGGTTTTGCACTGTGCAAAGTTTCGATGGCATACCACACAGCACTAGTGCTATACAAGAGCACCTGAAGGGAAAACACACAGGCACTATTTTGAATGATGGACCGCCAGAATAGGCAAAACTCTACCATATGCATTGTCCATTTATGTTTATTAAATTACCATTAATACGGAGAGGTTTGTAATATCTTTTTTCATTGTAGTTGCTAAATACACTCATTAAAGCCATGAAGTTGTCTGCTTGCTACATTACAATCTCCATTGAATAAGCTTTTGAAAAAACGTTTAGGTTAAAATCTGGGCTTATTCTACATTAATTGACAGTACCAGTGTGTGTGTGTGTGTCTGTGAGTTTGTGCGCATTGGGCTTGTTTGGGACCAGTGTTATTACCATAAAATAAAACTGAAAGGATGATGGAAACTAACAAAAAAATTAACTGAACTAAAAGTGAAAACTATATTTACCAAATAAATGTGTCAGACTTTAATCAATAAAATGTACCATCACTCCACCGTCTTTTTACCTAAAGCCTTGCAATTACACATAGTTTGTTGTTGTCAAAATAATATAAAAAAGTCAATTTGATTTTCTGGAGGAAATTTAATGATTTAAATGAATCAACCAATGGGTAAAAGAGTCAATAGATTAATTCATAGAAAAATAGTCAGTAGTGGCAGCCCTAATGTCAAAAGTATAAACAGAGAGCACCAGTGATAAAATATAAATAAAATTAAAGTAATGGCAACAGCATAGACAGACACAGCAATGGTACAGCATGAGGTAATAGTGGCAGTATGAGGAAATTTTAGTGTCACTGGCTGGTTAACAGCAATGGGGAGGAATCTTGTCTCTAAATCTGGAAATGCTTGTGCAGATGGATGGGTGGAAGGTAAAAAGTGACAGTGCTGGGTGGCTAGTCTCTCTCAAAATGCTGCTGGCTTTTCTGAGACAGTGCGTGAAGACGATGTCTTGGACCGCCGGAAGCTGTGTGCCCGAGGAACTTGACCCTGCTGATCTGCTCCACAGCATCCTCTGCGATGTAGCTAGGACTTTGGAGAGTCATCTGCTTGTGAAAGTCCAGGATCAGCACCTTGCTTTTGCTAACGTTGAGGGTGAAGTTGTTATCCCGACAGCATCCTTCAAGGTGCCTTACCTCCTCCCCATAGGCCTTCTCATCATCATTGCAGATCAGACCGATGACAGTAGTGTTGTCAGCAACTTCAAGATGGAGTTGGAGCAGTACTTGGTTACGCAGTCGTGGGTGAAGATGGAGTAGAGCAGGGGGCTCAGCACACTGCCCTGTGGGGTTGCTTGTATTGGTGACGATGGAGGAAGAGGTCTTCCCACCAATGCACACTTGCTGGGAGTCTGCTGGTGACAACGTCCAGAATCCAGTTAAATGGTGATGAGCAGAGCCCCAAATTCATCAGTTTAGCGGTGAGTGAAAAAAATTCCTGAGCCTGACCTTTTTTCCATGCCCGGGACGTGAGCAAGGGTGGCGGTGCTATGTATGCAACACACTTTTAACACATAACTTGTTGGCCCCTGGGCCCAGATATATAAACAGCCTGTGTATAACCCTGATCATCATCATTGTCAAGCGGGGTCCAGGGGTATCCTCCCCTGTGAGAAACTTTTTAAAAATAGCCCCATAAATGATTCTGGTGAATTTTGTGGAAATAAATGGACAACATTCAGACGTGAGATGAACAAACCCAGTATAAGCCTATATTACGGTAGCATCTTTGTGCAGAGCACCAGAGCTCTTGAGACCCTGGACCTGGTAGGCCTGTTCAGTAATCCATCCCTTCTTTTAACTAGTCACTTACCTGCCCACCTATTGCCCGTATAGCATACTGAGACTAGAGATACTACAGCCATACCAAGAAAGGTAAGTAGGTGGAACTTATAGTACTCCAAAGTAAACTAGGAATTGATTAGTAGCCATTGACTAAAGGACATGAACAAGGACATAGATTAATTTTTCTTTAACAAATATAATTGCAAAATATGCACCATTTATTTGAAATAGTTACAGTGCAACAATATATATATATAATACCACAACACTAAAGTTTATTCAGAACAATTTGCTATTAAATGAATGTAAATACAAAATAGAAAACTAAAAAATATAACTTAATTCAGAAAAAGGCCATTCAGTTCCATTAAAAATGACAATCATTTAAAGTGCTTCAAGAACTGAAAAACAATGAGAAATAAATAAAAATAAGCAAATACAGTTTACTATAGGATTAACAAAACATTTTTCCTTCCCTTTATTTCTTCCTTTTTGAACAGGGTTTTGGGTTCTCAGAACCTTTCCTTTTTAACATGTTTGGTGACTGTAGATGATGCTTTGTATTGGCCAAAAAAAGAGTGGGAAAAAACGTGTTGGTGCAGAGGACGTGATAGCTGATGCTGAGGATGTGGTGGCTGGTTCAGATGAGGTTGTAGCTGGTGCCGAGGTTGGGGAAGCTGGTGCAAAAAGAAGATGTTGTCTGTCTGGTGAAAAGGAGGTTGTGGCAAACGCATCTCCAGGTTGTAGCTTGTCCAGAGGTGGTGGTGGAGGTGGCGGCTGGAGAAGATGAGGGTTTGGCTGGTGTTCTGACTTGTTGACCAGAGGAGGTGGTGGCTTGTGCAGATGAGGTGGAGACTGGCACAGAGGAGGATTTTGCTGGCCTTTTGATTTTTTGAGCCTGTTGAACCAGTTTGTTTGCCTCCTTTGAGGACTGCATCCTTGCTCCCTCACTCAGCCTTTTCTGCCTTAGTGCCTGTTCAGTCTCTTTCTTTTTCTGTAAATGTAATTGGTAGTTCTGGAATGACGGAAGGCAGGATCGCCTCAAAGACAATGGTCAATGGTCATAGTTGAGGCTGTTCAGTCCCTGGCTTTAAGTGTGGACTTGATCATTGCGAGGCTCTCATACGTTTTCACATTCATGGAGCAACTGTCAGCTTCGAGGATATCATCCATTAAATTGAATGATTCTTCCACCAGGGGGCCTGTAAAAATGGACTGAAGAGCTTTCACTAGCTTGCATAGGATGGGATACCTCACACCTCCCTCTGCATTTTTCAAGGAAGCAACATGGCTCCACCAGTCTACATCAACTCGACAGTCCCCTTCGATGTAGCTCTGTACACAAAGAAGCATGTGCACATCCATCTGATAGGCCCGGCATCCCTCTACCAATTGACCAATCTCTTCTGGAGGGACAACATTTGGCAAGGCCTCTCCTAAAAGCTTCAATGACAGCATCAGATTGAATTAGAGATGGAGTTAGACCAGAGAGTGATGTTAATATGATGTTAACCAGGGGAAGGTTTTTTAGCAGAAACTCCACTGACCTCATATACCCTTCTCTGAGAGAGTCATATATATTTCCAACCCATACCTTCCTCTCCACACGGGCTTTGTTCATTGCAATGTAACAAAACTGTCCAACAGAGAGCCTCTTGTTTGACAGCTGCAAATCCCTGCTCCATACATCAACCTTGGAGAATTTCCTTAGGACTCAGTGGGATAGCCTTTGGTCTCATAAATTTGTTCAAGAGCTCCCTTTCAAGGGCCACCATGTTGAAGCTTTTTGACAAATCTCTGAAATGTCAGAAGGATCCCTGCAAATGTAAAAGACAATATAATTTAATTTGGGCAATTAAAATGCACAACCAGTGTTGGGAAATAACTGAACACAAGTATGATTATGCATTTAAAATACAATATACACTCACCTAAAGGATTATTAGGAACACCTGTTCAATTTCTCATTAATACAATTATCTAATCAACCAATCACATGGCAGTTGCTTCAATGCATTTAGGGGTGTGGTCCTGGTGAAGACAATCTCCTGAACTCCAAACTGAATGTCAGAATGGGAAAGAAAGGTGATTTAAGCAATTTTGAGCGTGGCATGGTTGTTGGTGCCAGACAGGCCGGACTGAGTATTTTACAATCTGCTCAGTTACTGAGATTTTCACGCACAACCATTTCTAGGGTTTACAAAGAATGGTGTGCAAAGGGAAAAACATCCAGTATGCGGCAGTCCTGTGGGCGAAAATGCCTTGTTGATGCTAGAGGTCAGAGGAGAATGGGCCGACTGATTCAAGCTGATAGAAGAGCAACTTTGACTGAAATAACCACTCGTTACAACCGAGGTATGCAGCAAAGCATTTGTGAAGCCACAACACGCACAACCTTGAGGCGGATGGGCTACAACAGCAGAAGACCCCACCGGGTACCACTCATCTCCACTACAAATAGGAAAAAGAGGCTACAATTTGCACGAGCTCACCAAAATTGGACAGTTGAAGACTGGAAAAATGTTGCCTGGTCTGATGAGTCTCGATTTCTGTTGAGACATTCAAATGGTAGAGTCAGAATTTGGCGTAAACAGAATGAGAACATGGATCCATCATGCTTTGTTACCACTGTGCAGGCTGGTGGTGGTGGTGTAATGGTGTGGGGGATGTTTTCTTGGCACACTTTAGGCCCCTTAGTGCCAATTGGGCATCGTTTAAATGCCACGGCCTACCTGAGCATTGTTTCTGACCATGTCCATCCCTTTATGACCACCATGTACACATCCTCTGATGGCTACTTCCAGCAGGATAATGCACCATGTCACAAAGCTCGAATCATTTCAAATTGGTTTCTTGAACATGACAATGAGTTCACTGTACTAAAATGGCCCCCACAGTCACCAGATCTCAACCCAATAGAGCATCTTTGGGATGTAGTGGAACGGGAGCTTCGTGCCCTGGATGTGCATCCCACAAATCTCCATCAACTGCAAGATGCTATCCTATCAATATGGGCCAACATTTCTAAAGAATGCTTTCAGCACCTTGTTGAATCAATGCCACGTAGAATTAAGGCAGTTCTGAAGGCGAAAGGGGGTCAAACACCGTATTAGTATGGTGTTCCTAATAATCCTTTAGGTGAGTGTATATAACTAAATAATAATACAACTGAATTTAGCTCAAGCTAAATATTAATTGGGTGGTTTTATTCAGAATACTAGTCATACTGCTCAATAGAAGGAATTACTTTTTGATATATTCCAATATGAATTTGTGGTCCTTTAAAGTCAATTAATGAGAAGATGTTGTACATAAAACAAAACATTTTATTGTCTAACACAATGGAAAAAAGTAAAGCATCAGTCTACCCTATGAGGTGACATCATGTGGTTGTAGGCATGAAGAATGGGTTTTGCATCCTCTTGTAAAGCAAGCTGATTTGGACAATAAAAATGTAAGACTACAGTGATGCATTCCAAGGCTTTTGAATATGTTACTCACTTTCATCTACAGGAGTAAACTATAGGACACTGTTACCTTGTTACACAGTTTTTCACAGTATCACACAGTACTTCACAGTTGATAATATTCTCATTAATTTGGTTATTGTTGCTGTAGAAAAGACCCTACTGTTTCATATGTATCATGTATAAAATGACTTACGTCATTAGTTGGATACGTGCCAGTGGACTACAACCATTTATTAACTTAAAATTTATAACATTTTAAGTTGCAGTGAGTTTGCCTAGTCATACAAGATACCTCTGAATAAGTCGATCATGACCTTCATTCTTTCAGACTCTGTAATGAGCACAGAGATTCGTGCCTTTCTGTCTTGGTTAACCTGTGTTCCCATTAGGGATACTGCTGCCTGTTCTTGCTGAAGAATTTGTATCCTGGCCTTTTCCTCAACTGTGAGCTCATGTCTCTCAAACACTTGATAAAGAAGCCTTCTGTAGTACACACACACACACACACATAGCCCCATACACGTGTGTATGTATACAGTATAGATGTATATATAGACCTTAATATGCTGCTAATTTGCTACTTCCTGAATAACACCTAGCCGTTCTAAACTATATTAAAAGATGTTGCATCATTAGGCCTACATTCCACAAAGAGCTAAAACTAACTAAACTAAAAAAAATATCAGACACTAAATACACATCATGTATTATTATTAAAATGATTTGTATTACCTGTATTTGTGCTCCTCATTTGGATCCAGCACATGGTAGTAGTGCACCACTAGTACATCCAGGAGCTCATTCAGCCTGTTGCATACCTCCAGCATTTGAATGAATCTGTTACTGATGGGCCTTATCAAGCTCTTGGGGGGGGATGGAGTAAACTTTGAAACTGTGAAAAAAATCTCCTTCTGTTTAGGTGACTTCTCTATGTCATAATAAACATCAGAGCAAACATTTTCCACTTCTGAGCTAAACGGGCTCATGAGGGCCTTAGCAGAATTGGACACCATGTGAAGTGTGTCCTGAGATGTCCAGCAGATTCAGGTTCTCCTTTTTTTTATTTTTTTTTTATTTTTTTTATTATATTCCCTCCTCCACCCCCCCTCTGCGGAGGACTACTTTATCTGTACCTATTTATTTATTTATTTATTTTATTATTATTATTATTTTTTTTTTATTATTATTATTTATTTATTTATTTATTTTATTTTATATTTTTATTTACTTCCTCAAAAGAAGGAGAGGGAGGGGGGGGACAAAGGAGAAGGAGGGAAGAGAGAGAGAGGGAGAGAGAGGAATGGAAAGAAAACAGAAAAAAAACAAAGAAAAAAAAACAAAAGAAAAAAAAAAAACAAGAAAAAAACAAAACAGATAATCTGCTTCCATGTCTGTTGAAAAGAGAAAGACAACATACAACATCTGTACTAATCACAACGACCATCAAACGTTAAATGTTGTTGAACAGCACACACAACCAGCCTTACAACCCATGCCCAGAAACAACAGCCGATCAAGACAGTGTGTGTCCGTGAGCACGTGTCCGTGAGCACCTGTGTGTACACCTGTGTGTGTCAGCGCGCTGGTGTTCCTAAGGTTTCTCCATGTAATTGTCTAGTAGTGTGTGTGGGGAGCCACAGCCCCGCCCACCCAGGACATGACTGTGATTTAGAGTGTGCACATGTTGCTCAGGTTAGGTAGTTAGTTAAGTAGTTAGTTAAGGTAAACTGAAGACACAGCCGAAGTTATTACAACACCAGAGACAAACAGCGCTAGGTACTTGGCTAGTGAGCATGCTGGTACATACTAATCCAGCGCTATGATATTATACAGTACATACTAATCCAGCGCTATGATATTATACAGTACATACAAAAACCCCTCGGACGTGCAAAGCATGTGCTTTCTATCTCTGCCCTCAACCAGACAGGAACTGTTTTGAAGCTTGGCATCCTGATCAGGAGTGACAATTTGTTGTTCTAATATTAATTTATTGTTTTGTATTATTCCTGTAATATAATGTTATTGCACATTTTATTCATCAACATTTAATCCTTTGCATGCTTTAAACTGTAAAAAGGCTAGTGTTGTCTCTTTTCTTACAGTTTTTTTCAATTGCTAAGACAGGGTAGTGTCTAGGGCAGTGTATTTCAACTTTTTTTGAGCCACGGCACATTTTTTACATTGAAAAAAATCCCACGGTACACTACCAACCAAAAATGTTACAGTACAAAATGACATTCTGTAGCCTAGTAATGTCAAAATAGTCTCTCAATTTATTTATACTCACTCAGTGTGAAACCTGAGCCTGTTTGGTTGAACACAAAGCTGATATCCTGGCAGGAATTGAAGACAGACACATGAAGCTCTTCCTCAACAGCTCTCAGTCTCTCTTTGTTTTTAGTTTTTATATGAGTCAGGCTTGAAAAACTCAGCTCACACAGATATGTTATGGAAAATGGGAGTACATGCAGTGATCCCCCGCTTAATGTGGAAGTTACGTTCCACACCCACACCTTTCTAAATCTGCGATATAGAAAGACCATATAAACATTTTTTTTTTATAGTTTAAGCCTTAAAACACCCCTCCCACACACTTTAAACACATATGATATGTGGATGTCGGACTAAGGATACGAGTAACATAAAACTAATAATAATAATAATAATATGTAATGTATACGTATGTGATTCCATTTTAACGATGGAGGTCATGCCACCCTCTTTCCCATTTGACTAAAGGAAAGTGATGCAGTGGCTCATATTCTTTTCATCCTTCTTGATGTATCGTACCTTCGATTCACTCAAGCCATAATGGCGAGCGACGCCTGCGTAATGCTTTCCTTCCTGAAGCATATCCAGTTTTACCTTCTCCTGAATGGTCAAGGTCTTCCTCTGGCACTTAGGCTCACTACTATCAGAAGGCTTAGAAGATGCAGGACGCTTGGGAGCCATCGTAGGGCTAAAAAAAAAAACCTGAAACAATCGGACCACAAGCAAGATACGCGATACGCAGAGAACTGTGACGGGTCAGGGAAAAATCCACGATATAGCAGGGGCGCGGTAGCTGAACCGCTGTATAGCAGGGGATCACTGTAATGTTGAAATATAGCTTTGTTTGTTTAGAATACATCACGATTACAGCCCAGACACTAGACAATGGCATATTATTTGCAAATAATAATACATTTTCGAAAAAGTTTTTTAGACCAATTAAGTGAAATTGGATAATTTGCCATGGCACACCTTACAATCTCTCACGGCACACTAGTGTGCCGCGGCACAGTGGTTGAAAATCACTGATCTATGGTAGTATCTCTTCACATGCATGAACCATCCTTGGCATTGCTCTGGAGAAATATATTGGCATCTTCATTATCTGTCTTAGCAATTGAAAAAAACTATAAAATTCACACTGCCTTTCCAAACTGATTGGTGTGAGAGGCAGTGACAGACATTCCAGACTGATGGGCCATTGACAGTATGCAAAGGTGTGGTGACTCCAAAGTCACTTCAAAGTTGTAACACTTAGGTAATCAAACCTCATGCAAATTTTTGAATTCCTCATTCACCTTTGTGTAACCAACCCCTATGTATATAAGTTTCAGAGCTCAAAAGCCTTGGCGAGAAATGTTTATAATGTGATTTTTTACAATTTGTCAGCACCACTGAAAATAAGTTTTTTAAAAGTGTATGTTTAAAGTAGGTTTTAACAAAAAAATTTGAATAATCACATTCTAAATTATCTCAGATTATTGGTGCTGAAAAAAAGCATTTGTAGCAATTTGGGATAAATGTTTTTTAGATAGGTGAAATATTTTACAGTTTTTCCAAATTGTTCAAATATTAAAAATCATTTTGGGAACAAAACTGCCAATTGCCAAAAGTTATTTATTGAATCAGTTACTTGTTTGGCGAAACTTTGAACTGTTCTCACCTAGTTAGACACAATTTGCAGATCTCAGTCATCCTTTTTGCTATGTTTCTTTTATGTTCCTCTTTTTGTGTCTGGTACTATGACAAAAAATTACCAATCTATCTATCTAGTGCTGCTTCATTATTCCATTCTCTTTGCACAAATGTACTGATGTACAGTACTGTCAGCAAAACAGCATGATACTACTACCACCATGCTTGACTGTTGGTTCAGTGTTCTTAGGTTAAGAAAACAACCTCACCTTGACCCATGCAAACATATCTCTTTTCATTGTGGCCAAGCAGAGAAGTTAATGACACATTCACAGGTCATTGTGAGTACCCCACCCCCCCCATGAATGCGTAGCCATAAGCAGCCTTTCAGACTGTTAGCCAGACAGAAAGAAAGAACACACTAAGTGTGGTGCCCCTTACTGTACACTGACTACGCTACCCCTTGCAATTCACTGACTACTAAGAGTACCAGAGCAAGGGGACAATGCTCTAATAAGTACAGATGCAGGTTTTAAAGAAATATAAAAATACAATCTTCATTAATAAATACTCTTGTGTAGCATGATTGGTCACCAATTAAGTAGGTCGCTACCTTGATGGTGGGGGAGGGACAATAAACAAACACAAAAGGGAAAATGAAAAGAAAACAAATCACCAAGACATTGGGACAGAGGCCTATTGAACCAAGGGAGGGTAGATACACTGGTGGGAAGCTATGGTTTCTATACCACACGTGACTGTGCAAACCCACTTATCCTAATATACTGTACACTTCAATCCAATACCCTGCAACCTTCACAGTACTCAGGTACCTTAAGTGGTAAGGACAAAAGAGCTTCACACTATGTGGAACTGCAAGACTTTCAATCGTTAACATAAAAAAAGGCTAGGGGACCCAGATTTCCAGTGTAATCTCCCTCAAACACATTAGGCTACCCTGTGCAAGCAGCACCCAGGTTCAGGGGGTTGGTGCATCAGTTACATGTTGTAGTCATTGTGTCTCAAGTACAAGTAATTGTGTGTAAACAAGTAAGAAAAATTGTAAGAGCAGAAGGGTTATATTAAATTACGATTACACTTCGTCCTTAAAAAGTTTTTGAATTTTACATTATTAAGAATTAGTCGTGCAGGTGCTACATACAATAGGCTGGGATCCAACTCCTCCCCAGTCAGCTGCCAATAAAATACTAATTACTGTCAACTAATTTCCTGTATGAACTCCCCCCCCCCCCCTCATTGTTAAAAATCATTATATGTCAGGGTGCCAGTCAGTGGAAGCACACAGACACGTTGGCCAGCTGTCCTATACATTCAGCACCAGCCCATCAAGTAGAGAATTCAGCACCACGGACAGTGACCTGTGTTACTGTGACATCAGGTCCCTTCATTGGCTCTATATATATTTTCTAGAAATAACTAAATGACTCTGTTGTAGAAATTTCCAGCCAGAGACTTGGTTCCTATATGACAAGAAGATTTTGTTTTTACTCAGACTAAGAACCTGCAGAAAATCAGCTCTGCATGCGATCTTCCCTTTGCTACTCGAGCAGGGCACACAAGCATCAACAAGTGTCAAGGCAGCAAGTGCATACAAACATCTTCTCAGGACAGTTATAGGGCCTCAGGAGGAGTTGAACTGCTGTGTAATTCAGAGATACCATTGTCTAAGACTTGTACTAAAACATTCCATGGACTTGGGCCTATTTAGGCAAAGTAGTATGGCACCTGTGTCAGAATCCGTCCCTGCCTTGTCCTGTTCTTTCTTCTTTGTCCCCATTTGATCAGCACATATCACTGGCCATCCTGTTCTCTCCTCTGTCTTGTAGCCCCTTAGCCTGTAGTGTGTTTGCCTGCTCCTCAGGTTGCCAAGTGGCTTAACGGGCTAAGTGGTTGGTCACCGTTCCTGACTCCCCTTTTTGCTGTGGGTTTTGACGATGTCAGTGGGTTTATGTTTTCATGACTGTCCCCCAGGCCACCATGCAGCTCAACCCTTGATTCCAATTATAGTAGCAATCAGGTGCTTCTCAATCTACTACCCCAATTCCAATGAAGTTGGGACGTTGTGCAAATTGTAAATAAAAACAGAATGCAATGATATGGAAATCTCATAAACCCATATTTTATTCATAAAAAAACATAGAAAACACATCAAATGGTTAATCTGAGAAAATGTATAATTTTAAGGAAAAGATAAGGTAATTTTGAATGTCATGGCAGCAACACGTCTCAAAAAAGTTGGGACAAGGCCATGTTTACCACTGGGTGGCATCACCTCTTCTTTTAACAACAGTCTGTAAATGTCTGGGGACTGAGGAGATCAGTTGCTCGAGTTTTGGGAGAGGAATGTTGTCCCATTCTTGTCAGATACAGGATTCTAGTTGCTTAACTGTCCTAGGTCTGCTGTGTTGTCATTTTTATGATGCGCCAAATGTTCTCAGTGAGTGAAAGATCTGGACCACTGGCAGGCTAGTTCAGTACCCGGACCCTTCTTCTACGAATCCATTATGTTGTAATTGATGCAGTGTGTGGTTTGGCATTGTCATGTTGGAAAATGGAAGGTCTTCCCTGAAAGAGACGTCGTATGGATGGCAGCATATGTTTCTCTAGAACCTGGATATACCTTTCAGCATTGATGGTGCCTTTCCAGATATGCAAGCTGCCCATGCCATATGTACTAATGCACCCCCATACATCAGAGATGCTGGCTTTTGAACTGAGTGCTGATAACACGCTGGATGGTCCTTCTCCTCTTTAGTCTGGATGATACGGCATCCCTGGTTTCCAAAAAGAATTTCAAATTTAGATTTGTCGTACCACAGAACAGTTTTCCACGTAGCCACAGTCCATTTGAAATAAGCTTTGGCCCAGAGAAGACGTCAGCACTTCTGGATTATGTTCAAATACAGCTTCTTCTTTGAATGATAGAGTTTTAACTGGCATCTTTGGATGGAATGGCAAATTGTGTTCACTGATTTGTGTTCACTATTTGTGAGGCAGTGCTGCCTAAGGGCCCGAAGATCATGGGCATCCAGAATACTTGTCCCTTACACACAGAGATTTTCCAGCCTCCTATTGCCCCTATCCCAACTTTTTTGAGATGTGTTGCTGTCATGAAATTCAAAATGAGCCGATATTTTTCATTAAATAGCAAAATGCCTCACTTTAAACATTTTACATGTTTTATATGTTCTGTTGTGAGTAAAATATCAGTTTATGAGATTTCTATGTCATTGCATTCTGTTTTTATCTACAATTTGCACAACGTCCCAACTTCATTGGAATTGGGGTTGTACTAGGACTGTATAACAGAATTCTCCTCTTATTCTACCTTTACTTCTTCAGCAGCACACATGAGAGTCAGGCCTAGTATATACAAATTTCATCCTGCCAAATTTACTGGACAGGAGGTGGACACTGCAAATGAATGTGTGAATATTCCAGTCCCTACATCTTCACAAGTTACTTGAAGTGGTTTGGTAAATGGTTGTGAGGTGGGAGTTCTTCTTGATGTCTGTTTGCAGCCCGTATACCAGCAGCTGCACGAGTTGACGCTCCCAGAGGGAATCCCACTCTTGGTCCGCTGGGGGGTCCATCCCACTGCAGCTGGAGTATGCTGCCACCAGTTGCTCGGTGTAGGGCTGTCATGACCTTCTCATCCGATCCTCCTGTGTGCCACGCCCCCTCATTTACCTTGTGTGAAACCCCGATTGTTATCAGCTGTTTCGTTATATTTCTGCTTAGTCCTGTGTATTTTAGTCCCTGTCTGAGTCCGTTTCCCAAGGTCTGTCATTGAAGTCTCACGTGCTAGTTTGCTAGTTTGCTGGCTTGGTGCCCCATCCTGGTTTTTTCCCTGCCTCACACCCATAGCCTCCACGACAGTGTAGCCTACTATCATGCAGAGTTAAAATCTTGCAAGTATTCAGCTAATCAGCTAATTGTGAGGATGGGGTGCGGGAAAAAGGACAGATGCGGATCAGTCATGGTGATCAGGGAAAGTAAGGGAAAGTAAAACAAGGAAAACTGAACATACTACAAACAGAGCAAAAACTGTAACTGAAATACAAACACATTATAAGCCATGAAAACACACCATTTTTTCCACCGTTTTTCTCCTAGCTCTTTTTGGAGCCGCATGGAATAGGTCATCTGTTCTAAAAGGTGCAGGTGTTTTACAATATTAATAAAGTGTTTAATGGCAGGGCTATGTTTTTGAAGCCAGTGTTTCGTGATGGCTTTTTTGCTAGCTGCTAGGAGAATCTTTAACAAGTATACATCATCCGTACTCAGCCCATCGGGGATATGTCCAAGATAGAGGGATATAAATGACATATTCATATTAAAGCCTAAAATTTCAGAAATAATGGACACAATTTCTTCCCAGAAGGGCCTAATTAAGGGGCAAGACGAAAAGATATGTAAATGGTCAGCCATGGACTCTCCACAGTCCCTCCAACAAGGTAATTCAGTGCCAGTTTGTTTTGATTTCTGTTTTGGGGTAATAAAAAAACGAATCAAGTTTTTCCAGCAAAAATCCCTCCACGTACGGGAGTTGGTGGAAGTAGACTGTGTTTCCCATGCACGCAGCCAAACATCTTCAGTTATCTCAATGTCCAATTCTCTTTCCCAGCGTTGTTTTATATAATCAGTACTATCCGTGTTTAATGAAGAGATGCTATAGAATAATTTACTTATAAGACCTTTCGTGCTGCCTAAGTTGTAAGCATCAACAAATATCTGAATAATGGCTGGTATGTCTCTTCCTGTAGGGTCCTTTATCTTTTTCCAAAAATAATCACGGAGCTGTAAGTACCTGTAAAAGTCTTGTTTACCCAGCCCGTATGTCTGACATAGCTCATCAAAACTATGAAACTCCCGATTCTTAACAAGTTTACACATAGCAGTAATACTAGAACAGGCCCACTGCTTGTATCTACAATCTAGGGAAGCTGGAGCGAAGTCAAGATCATATGCTGGCCATCCGAGCAATTTAGCCTCTCTTTGGAGTCGGAAGCATTTAACCACTTCTGTCCAAATTTTTTATTTTTTTTTCCACAATATTTTTATTTTATTTTCATTTTTTAAACACTTTGAAATACAGCTTTTTGCAATTGTACAGTTTTCCAAATATCATACAAACATAAGATTGCTGCATTTACTCTAGAGGAATAAAGAAAAAAAAAAAGAACAACAAAGAGAAAAAACAAAACAACACTGAACAAGAATGTTACTCCTGTTTCAGCCCATGGTAATCTATTCAAAGTTGTCTTTTATAATCCTACTGAGTACTAAATGAAACAAATATGTTAAAGGTTTTATCAATCCATGAGGTCGGAACTGCTTTTGTCCGTAGGATTAGTCATCCACTTCTCCATCCATTAAATCCAAATCTTTAATATAGTTAATGAAAGGACTCCATATACTTTCAAATACATACTGTTTGGCCTTTAATATGTACGTTATCTTTTCTAATGGAAGACTCGACAACATCTGTCTTATCCACTGATTAGTACTTGGTCTGTGCATCTTAGTCCATAACAGAGCTATACATTTTTTGGCATAAAGCACACTGAGGTCTATAAATGCTTGTTCACCTCTACTATAATTATGTTTCTCTGGGTATAATCCCAGCAGAAAAAGCTTAGGGTCCAGTACAATTTGTTTTAAAATTATCTTTTCAATTATGACTTTTACCTCTTCCCAAAATAATTGAATATTTTTGCATTGCCAAATACAGTGAAACAAACTTCCTCTAACTTCCATACATTTTGTGCATATGTCTGGTATGTCTTTATTATATCTGTTTAATTCAACCGGTGTTACATACACCCGCATTACCCATTTATACTGTATAAGTTTAAGCCGTGTATTTATAGACATTGTATGAACTTTAGTACAAGCTTCTTTCCAATCTTCTTCTGAAACTTCTAATTGCAAATCTTCCTTCCATGCATTTAACTTATATTGTGAATTCTCAGGTGAGTAAGCTGTTAGCAATTCATAAAATTCAGATATAATACCTTTTCTCAGATTATCCTTTATCATATTCTTTTCTAAAGATGAAAGTGGAGGCCTACTGAGAGCATTATCTTGACTTGCTTTAACGAAGCTTCTCAGCTGGAGGTATTTGAAAAAATGTTTCCTATTTAGACTAAATTTAAACTTCAACTCCTCAAAAGACATCATAATATCAGAGTCCGTCAAATAGAGATCCTGAATCATTTTAAGTCCCTTCGATTCCCACAATTTGAACTTTGCATCGGCTCTTCCTGGTACAAAGAACTGATTCCCCCATATTGGACTATATTGAGATAATGAATGAGAGTCTTTTAAATAATTTTGTACATCATACCATATCTTTAACATATGTCTTACAATTGGATTTTTAGTTCTTTTCCGTAAATTTTTTGCTGTGTCCGAATATATATATGAGGGAAGAGGTGGGGTTAGATTATGAGATTCCATTTCTATCCAATGCGGAGACTCATTTGCTGAAAAATAGAACATAATAGACCTCAGCTGTGCTGCCCAGTAGTACCACAATATGTTTGGACACTTTAAACCTCCTCTGTCAAATGGTAAATACAACAAAGATAAACGAAGTCTTGCCTTCCTATTGTTCCATATAAATCTGACAAACATGGTTTTGACTTTTGAAAACAAACCTGAAGGTGGCGGTAAGGGTATATTTTGAAATAAATAAAGTAGTTTGGGTAGTATGTTCATTTTTAAAATATTAATTCTCCCAATTACAGATACTGGTAGTGGCATCCATCTATCTATCGACTCACTAAATTCTTCCATTAAAGGTTCATAGTTGGCATCAACAATGTTTTCCAATCTTGGCAAAATCTGTACTCCCAAGTATTTAAACTGCTCAACAACATTAAACTGAAGTACCTCTAAAACTGGATTTCTTCTTTCATTTGAATTTAGCAGTAATATAGAAGATTTTGTGTTGTTTACCCTATAACCAGAGACATCACCAAATGTTTTAATTAGCTGCAATACAGCCGGAACTGATTTACTTAGTTTTGACATGAATAAAATGACATCGTCAGCATACAAGGATATTCTGTGTTCTGTCTGTCCTATTGTTATTCCACAAATTTGTTGATTTGAACGTATTCCAATTGCAAGAGGTTCAATTGCTAGCGTAAACAACAAAGGAGAGAGTGGGCAACCCTGTCGGCAACCTTTATTAATTTTTATTGGTTTTGAAATATTTCTATTAGTCAAGATTTCTGCGGTTGAGTTTTTGTATATTACTTTAACCCATTTTATGAAGTTATCTCCAAATCCAAATCTTTCTAAAACACTGAAAAGGTAAGGCCATTCGACCCTATCAAAGGCCTTTTTGGCATCTATTGATAGGAGTGCTGTATCTGACATCTCTTTATTAGTGTGAATAATGTTTAAAACCCTTCTTACATTATGGGATCCCTGTCTTCCCATTATAAATCCATTTTGATCTTTATTAATAATGTTTGGCAATAATTTTTGTAACCTTTTTGCCAAAAGTTTACATATTACCTTAAGGTCAGAATTTAACAGACTTATGGGTCTCATATTTTCACATTTGTTAGAGGGTTTACCTGGTTTTGGCAATAAGATAATTAGAGCACTATTCATAGAGGGTGGGAAACTACCTTCCTGAAATGTCTCCAGAAACATTTCCAGAAGAGGAGTTAGCAGTTTATTTTTAAATTTTTTATACACATCTATTGGGAGACCATCTGGTCCTGCTCTTTTTCCTGACTTCATACTATCGATAGCCTTCCCTATTTCTTCTTTGTTAATTTCCATCTCCAGGTCTCCTTTATGTTCATCTGGGAGATGAGGTATGGATAGTTCATCTAAAAACCTATTTAAATTTAGCATATTAGTCTCATTTTTTGCATCATATAATTCTTTATAGTAACCTCTAAAGGCACCATTAATATCTATAGGATCCACTACGACCTCTCCATTTGTTATAACAGTTGTGACTGGTGTTTTTACCTCCAATTGTTTTATCTGCCATGCTAGTAATTTACCTGATTTATCTCCTTGTTCAAAGAAAGATTGTTTTAATCTCATAAGACTTGAGGCGGCTCTGAATGCAGACAGTTTATCATATTCAGCCCTTAAAATTAGTAACTCACTTTGCATTTGTGGATCACTTCTCTCATAAACTTTTTCCTGAAGAGTCTTTATTTTATGTTCCAGCTGTATTCTCTCCTCACGTGCCTTTTTTGATTTTGAGCCTGTGTAACTAATAATATGTCCTCTGAGGAAAGCTTTAAATGCTTCCCATTTTGTACATGCAGAAGTCTGTGTAGTATTAATTTCAAAAAACTCTTCTATCTGTTTTTCTATATATTTCACAAATTCTTCATCTTGTAACCATTTGTGCTGAAAGTGCCATTTAGCCAGGTCTTTTGTTAATTTTCTATCTACATATTCTATACAGCATGGGGCGTGATCTGAGATCACGATGTTATCGTAGAAGCTATTATGAATTTTAGATCGTAATTCTGAAGAAATTAAAAAATAATCTATTCGAGAAAATGTCTTAAATACATTCGAGTAGCAAGAATAAGCTTTAGCATGTGGTTTCAATTCTCTCCAAATATCCAACAGTCTAAATTCACTGATTAAACGAAGAATAGCTGTTCTACATTTATTATGTGACTGATCCAATCCTGTGGACCTATCCATACAGGGATCCAGTGTACAATTGAAATCCCCTGCTATTATGTATAATCCTGCTAATGTTGAAAGAGTAAGAAACAAATCTACAAAAAACTTAGGATCATCTATATTTGGGCCATACAGGTTTACTAAATTTAAATTTTCTGATAATAGAGAACCTTGAATTATTAAATATCTCCCAAACGTATCTTTGAGTACTTGTTTCACTTGAAATGGGACTGTACCATGAACAAGGGTCATAACTCCTCTGGCCTGTGATGAGAATGATGCTGAGAATACACTACCCTGCCATCTCCTCCTTATCTTCATAACATCCTTTTCTAATAGGTGTGTTTCTTGTAAAAACACAATTTTGGAATCCATTTCCTTTAATTTATTCATGACCTGTTTAACTTTTCTAAGTTGTTGTAGACCTCTGCAGTTCCAAGAAACAAAATTAAGAGATACTCCTTGAGACACCTCTAAGAAATGATAAAGATAGATTGCCTTGCAATATAAAAATACAGGGAAACATGGCAAACCTGGATGCTTGAACCCACATCCAACACATTGAACATGAACTACACTTTTCCCACTCCCGTGAGATCCCCCCTAAAACCACCCTGACTTCCAGTATCACTAAAGACTGTTCCACACCTAGTGAGGATCAGTCAAACCACCCTTTGTTATCCTTTTAACTGAACATTCACTGCTGCTCTATCTTATAACACCCATCTGCAACATATGCAACATGTTTACTTTAAATCTATACCACAAATTTCTTCTTATTATTAACTTAAATATAATATCACACGTGTCTGATATAGCCTAATCATAACGTGTATATTTGAAAGTATATATATATATATATATATATATATATATATATTTTTTTTGTACCAGAGTCTGGCTTCTGAATGCTAATACACTTTCAAAGTGCTATACTATGCGAATGTTCTACGTTCCTTTTAACTCGCGCCAGTGTCCTCCTGAATTTTCTTGATAAACTCCCGCGCTTCAATTGGTGTATTAAAGCTACGGGTCTGTTCTTTGTAAGTTACCAACAGTCTGGCTGGGTGAACCACTCCGTGTCGGATTCCCAAGTCGCGCAATTCCTGGCGGATTGGGTCAAACTGTTTCCTCAATTGGTGTATTCCAGTGGCCAAGTCAGCATAAAACCGAAGTTGTCGGTTCTTGTACCGAATGTCTTTTTTAGCCCGTGCAGCTGCGATGACCGCCTGTCTATCCTTGTAGTTCAGAAACCTCATTATTAGCATTCTCGGCGGCGCCTTGGAGTCCTTCATAGGTCCGATTCTGTGCGCCCTTTCAATAATACCTGAGGACTGTAACGCCACAGCATCCAACACCTCTGGGATCCACTTCTCCAAAAAGGAGCATGCATCTCGTCCCTCGGCACCTTCCGGAAGGCCCACCAGTCTTAAGTTATTCAAGCGAGATCTGGTTTCCAAGTCCACGAGTTTATCCTCCAGAGACTTGTTTTTTGACTCCAACTTATTTACTTTAGCTTGCAAGTGAGCAACGCCGTCCTCCGCGTTTGATATCCTCAATTCCGCCTGCGACACTCGTTCATTGCAGTCGGTCATTTCCTTCTTCATACTTTCTATCGCCGTCATAATTCCATCAAATCTGGATGAAAATTCAGTTTTCATGGAGTTTATGGCAGCTAATATTTCATCCGCCTTCACTCCCTCACCACTGGTCCCGTCCTCCGCCATATCTTCGTTACCTTTCTGTATCTCACCGCATACGCGATAATCAGTTAACTTCGGCTGCTTCGTCGCTTTGCTATTTTCTTTATTTACTTTGCCAGACTTCGACATTATAGTATTAACATCAACACTATGTTACCACGTTTTGTTGCAAATGGCAGTATTTTTAGTAGCAAATTATACTAGTTAAGACAGAGCAGTGTGAGATACGTCTTTTCAGGTGGCCGCCATAACCGGAAGTCCTGTCCAAATTTTTAATGAGAAATTAACCCATTGGCTCTCTGTATGCGGCATTTCCCTATCGGTATGCCCGAGTAGCAACTGTACAGGTATATCCATTAATGATAATTCCATTCTCTTCCACTTAGCATCATAAGATGGATTGCACCAATTCACAAGTGATCTCAACTGGGCCGAGAGGTAATAAGTCCTTAGTGATGGGAGACCCATGCCCCCACGGGCCTCCGGCAGCTGAAGGGTGGAGAATCTCACCCTCTGCCTCTTTTTATCCCAAATGAATCATGAGATATGTTTATTCCATTCTCTGAATTGATTCTGGGGGATTTCTATTGGAAGTGACGAGAACAGATAAAGCAATCTGGGGAGAATGTTCATCTTAACCGATCTGATTCTACTGCCGAAGTCAAGAGGGAGCAGGGCCCACCCATCTAGGTCGTTATATATTTCTTTATTAATGCTATTGTAATTGATATTGAACAACTGTGACAGGTCTTTGGGTAAATTTACTCCCAGGTATCTAATATGAGGGGAATTCCAATTAAAGTTATATTTTCCAGCAACAATATATGTAGGGATATAATTAAAAATTAATGCCTGGGTTTTATGTACATTAAGTAGCCTACATATCCTGAGTATGTCCCATATGTTTCCAACATTTCCATTAGCAAAGGGAGGCCAGCATCTGGGTCCATGATTGTGATCAACACATCATCCGCATACAGGCTTATCTTATATTCCACTCCACCTACAGATATGCCCCTCAATCTGGTCTCCTCACGGATTGCTTGAGCGAGAGGTTCAATAAAAAAATTGAAGAGATTGGGGCTAATGGGACAGCCCTGTCTACAGTACATCCGCGCTGTAAAGTTACAGAGTTAGATAGGCTACCATTAACCTTTATTCTTGCAGTAGGAGAAGAGTAAAGTGCCCGAATGCAGCTTATAAAATCTTTACTAAAGCCAAATCGATCCATGACTAGGTAGAGGAACTGCCAACCAACCGAATCAAAAGCTTTTTCAGCGTCTAGGCTCAGGATAATAGAGCTTGTTTTTTCCTTATTAAGCTGTTCAATTATGTGTAGGGTTCTCCTTATGTTATCCTGAGTTTGTCTGTCTTTTATAAAGCCAGTTTGGTCTTCATCTATTAAAAGAGGCATTGCATAATCCATCCTCTTTGCCATGATAGAAGCATACAACTTATAATCTGTGTTTAATACACTGATGGGTCTATATCCTTTACAGTCCATCCTATCCTTTCCCTCCTTAGGAATAACTGATATAAAAGCCTCCCTCCAGGAAGGTGGCACAGAACCTTCTTTCATAATGTAATTGAAACAGGACTCCAACATTGGAACCAGGTGTTTTCTCATGGATTTGTACCATTCCGAGGGGAAACCATCAGTACCCGGTGACTTATTGGTTTTCAGACATGAGATAGCCTTATCGATTTCCTCCCTTGTTATTGGTGAAATAAGTTTGTCATTCATGTCTTTTCCAAGTGTAGGAAGGTCTAGAGAGTTCAAAAAATCTACAATCGTCTGTTTATGGAAGTGGCCTGATTGAGAGTATAGAGACTGGTAATATGTTTCGAATGCTTTTTGTATGCCTTCTAAACTGCTAGTAGCCTTACGTGTTACAGGGTCTCTAATCTTATAAATAGTATTTTCCGCTTGCTGTTTTCTAAGTCTCCATGCTAGCAATTTTGCTGCTTTAGGGCCAGCCTCATAATGTCTCTGCTTCACAAATCTTAATTTTCTCTCAACTTCCTCACTTAGTATTTTGTCAATTTCTTGTTTAGTTCTTCTGATTTGGTGTATAATAGTTATTTCTTTATTAACAATATGTACTTGCTCCAATACCCCCAATTGTTCCTGGAGTTTTATGAGTTGTTGGCTTTTTTGCTTTTTCAAAAATGTTGTCCTGGCTATGATTTTCCCCCTAAGCACGGCTTTAGCAGCATCCCATAGTATATTGGGGTCAACCTCCCCATTGTTGTTGTCCCGTAAATAAGTGCATAGATCATTCTCCACTGCACTTCTAAATGTGGGATCATTCAACATGCCTGTATTCAACCTCCAGAGTGTTGTACGTGGTCTACTGTCCAAATGTAAAGTCAGATATATACCACAATGATCTGAAAGGTCCCTCTGGCCTGTTCTACAGACCTTCAGTCTGTGCAAATCCTTATATTCCATAAAAAAATAATCTATTCTTGAATAAACTCTGTGCCGAGCAGAATAAAAAGAATACCCAGGGGCTGACCCATTCATGAATCGCCAGACATCAGCCAATCCAAGATTTTTGAGTATACTTTTTACCTGTTTTTCTATAGCGTTCCTACCTCTTTTCTTGTTGGTTGTGTCCAAAAAGGGATTAAGGAGCATGTTAAAGTCCCCTGCACAGATAAGAGTGCCACAAGATTCTGATGCAATCAAGTCAAACACCTTTCTATAAAAGGATACATTACTGCCAGGGGGGGCATAAACATTGAATAACGTGACCTCTTTTTGATCTATTTTTCCTTTTAACAGGATAAATCTGCCCTCTTTATCACTTATTTCAGATATATATTCAAAATGAATCGAATTTGAAATCAATATGGCAACCCCTCTCCTTTTACCTTTTTTGTAAGATGAAAAATATGTATTCTTGAAGCCCATTTTTCGAAGCTTTTCGTGATCTATACCAGCGAGGTGGGTTTCCTGCCAAAATGCTATGTTTACCTTCTCCTTTTTAATTTTCGCAATCATTTTTGCTCTTTTGATTGGATTATTAAGCCCATTCACATTCAGTGAAAGTAAATTATAATATTGGAACTGCATTGGTTGTAACTGGGAGATTTTTGTAATTAGTAAGAAGCCAGTTGCGGCGCCCGAGATATTGTAGCATGTGTATGTATTCTGCCAGTAAAAGTTGTTAAAGGTATTTCGAGGTCGTGGACAATAATTTGTTTCGAAGATACAACATCTTTGTCACGAGGACGGGGTTGAATTCAGTGACGGAGGCTTGTGGCATTGGATTCAAACATGAGTGAGTCCGGTTTGTGTTGTTAAAAAAAGAAAAAGGGGGAAATGGCTAATACTATTGGTACACTAGTAGCATTTGATGCAAAAAATCAGACCTGGGAAGAATACTGTGAAGTAATGGAACAAACTAGGCAACAAGCTATACTCATGTGGAGTCGGGCCATCCACATACAATTTGATGAGAAGTCTTCTTAGCCCTGAGAAACCAAAGGACAAAACTTACCAGCAACTAGTAGAACTGTTAAAAAATCATTTCCATCCAAAGCCAAGCGAAATTGCGCAAAGTTCACGCACTCGAAAACCTGAGGAATCTGTACTGGGAAATGTGGCAGAGCTACGCCGGCAGATTGCAACCACAGCAACAAGCTACAGCAAATGCTGAGGGACAGACTGGTATGTGGGATTAATGACGAGCGTATTCAGAGAAGTCTCATCAGAAATGGAATTAACCTTTGATAAAGCATTGTTCATCGCTGTAGCAGTAGAGACTGCAAACAAGAATGCTCAAAATCTGAACATTCCAAGTGCATCAGTTAAGTTTATGAAGGCAAAAAAAGGCTTGCATGAGTTCAAAAGTGTTATCTGTGCAAGGGAATTAGGCAAACTGCAACAGAGTGTAAGTTCAAAAAAGATATATGTCATGCATGTGGCAAAATAAGACATATTGCGGAAGCCTTCTGTAACAAAGACGCACAGAACCAAGGCAGTAAAGAAAACAAGGAAGTAAAGAAGGAGAAGTGAGGTTTCTACCACCGCTCACACCAAGTAAAAGTAAAGCAAAGTGAAAGTGATAACTCAGATGAAGACAAACTCTCTGCACTGCATGAAATTTAGGCTGGGATGAATGAGTGATGTGCCTGTTAGAAGAGTAGAGCCCTACGTGGTGAAGATGGAAGTGAATGGGAAAGGTGTTCATTTTGAAATAGATACTGGCTGCAGTGTCTCACAGTGATGAATGAACAAATGTTCCAAAAGATATGGAAGGATGCAAAGAGCCCTGACATGAAGCCAGTTAAAATCCATTTGGAGACATTTACAGATGATCCTGTAAAGATCCCAGAAGTTGCGCTAGTTAAGCTTAAATACAAACATCAAAGTTGCAAACTGCCCTTAGTAGTGGTCAGAGGGAATGTAAATCTGCTTCGCCATATGGCATGGGCGCTGTTTTATAACACCTGATGGAATATGGAAGTGAGTGTCCGTTGGAGTTTATGTAATGCTCATTGTCACCTGCTGAAAAGAGGTACTCCTAGCTAGATAAAGAAGGGTTGGTAGTCTTTTTTGGAATTCAAAATTTTCGTAAGTACCTGTATGGGCAAGCATTTACCATCTACACAGATCACAAGCCACTTGTTATGACCGCTGTCCGGCAATCAGGCAGGAAGCGGGGATGTACGAACCAGAGAGCCAGGAATCCAAAAACAGTCGGGTTTATTACGGGGAAACGAGGGAAGCACAGGGCAGACGGTAACACACATCAATGACGGATCTAGGGGAGACAGGCTAGCACACGGACTAAATACACAGAACTAAGGTACGGAAATGCAGAACAATCAAGAATTCACACGAGGTTGATGAGGGGGGCGTGGCACACAAGAGGATCGTACGAGCAGGTCATGACACCACTGGCCTCACTTTTCAATGAAAAGAAACCTGTATACCACAAATGGGATCTCCGAGAGTTCAAAGATGGACTGTTCACTTGAGTACACGAATACAACATAGTGTACAGACCTGGAAAACATCATGCAAACGCCGATGCATCAAGTAGTCTACCTGTCGCTGAAGTCGTGCATGATGAAGCGAACGAGCAGGTCTCGATGATGGATCTTCTGGATGACACACTTCTAGATTCGAGTCAGATAAAGTACTGGACAGCTAAAGATGTGATACTGTCCCAAGTGCATGATCATGTTCTAAAAGGGTGGCCTGCCCCAGTAGGCTCTCACCTGAAGCCGTATTATCAGAGATGGCTGGAACTGAGTGCAAGGGATGGATGCGTGCTATGGGGTGTTAGGCTGATAATACTCACTAAAAGGAGAGGCAAGATACTAAAGCTGCTGCATCAAACTCACTCTGGCATGTCAAGAATGAAAGGCTTGGCTCGGTCATATGTATGGTGGCCAGGCATGGACCAAGATGTGGAGAGAGAAGTGCAATCTTGCGAGGAGCGTCAGAAACACCACAAGTCACCACCGACTGCGCCGTTACAGCCATGGGAATGGCCAGACTCGCCATTGTCAGGAATTCATGTGGACTATGCCGGTTCATTCCAAGGAGAGATGTTCTTACTGACAGTGGATGCTCACAGTAAATGGCTAGACATCTACCCAGTGAAGGCAGCCACATCCCAGACTAACATAGAAAAGTTTCAGTGTTTTTGGACTAAAATGTTAGTGTCTGACAATGGAGTTCCAACAAACAATATATCAAACAATATACTTTTGTCTAAGATCGCTGGTACCGGCAGTGAAACTTAAAGCAGATTCAAGACGAGTGAGGTGTGGTCTTTAGTGAGCATGAGTGACACAATTCACACAAAGTGCTGCAGGGCTGCCAGAAACATCATTCTGTGATTTTTGTTAATGCAAGTAGGTTCACCAGATCTGCGCCTGTTCTTACATACACTCACCTAAAGGATTATTAGGAACACCTCTTCAATTTCTCATTAATGCAATTATCTAATCAACAAATCACATGGCAGTTGCTTCAATGCATTTAGGGGTGTGGTTCTGGTCAAGACAATCTCCTGAACTTCAAACTGAATGTCAGAATGGGAAAGAAAGGTGATTTAAGCAATTTTGAGCGTGGCATGGTTGTTGGTGCCAGATGGGCCGGTCTGAGTATTTCACAATCTGCTCAGTTACTGGGATTTTCACGCACAACCATTTCTAGGGTTTACAAAGAATGATGTGCAAAGGGAAAAACATCCAGTATGCGGCAGTCCTGTGGGCGAAAATGTCTTGTTGATGCTACAGGTCAGAGGAGAATGGGCCGACTGATTCAAGCTGATAGAAGAGCAACTTTGACTGAAATAACCACTCGTTACAACCGAGGTATGCTGCAAAGCATTTGTGAAGCCACAACACGCACAACCTTGAGGGGGATGGGCTAGAACAGCAGAAGACCCCACCGGGTACCACTCATCTCCACTACAAATAGGAAAAAGAGCCTACAATTTGCACGAGCTCACCAAAATTGGACAGTTGAAGACTGGTCTCGATTTCTGTTGAGACATTCAAATGGTAGACTCAGAATTTGGCGTAAACAGAATGAGAACATGGATCCATCATGCCTTGTTACCACTGTGCAGGCTGGTGGTGGTGGTGTAATGGTGTGGGGGATGTTTTCTTGGCACACTTTAGGCCCCTTAGTGCCAATTGGGCATCGTTTAAATGCCACGGCCTACCTGAGCATTGTTTCTGACCATGTCCATCCCTTTATGACCACCATGTACCCATCCTCTGATGGCTACTTCCAGCAGGATAATGCACCATGTCACAAAGCTCAAATCATTTCAAATTGGTTTCTTGAACATGACAATGAGTTCACTGTACTACAATGGCCCCCACAGTCACCAGATCTCAACCCAATAGAGAATCTTTGGGATGTGGTGGAACGGGAGCTTCGTGCCCTGGATGTGCATCCCACAAATCTCTATCAACTGCAAGATGCTATCCTATCAATATGGGCCAACATTTCTAAAGAATGCTTTCAGCACCTTGTTGAATCAATGCCACGTAGAATTAAGGCAGTTCTGAAGGCGAAAGGGGGTCAAACACCGTATTAGTATGGTGTTCCTAATAATCCTTTAGGTGAGTGTATGTCACCATTGTGTTGGACTAGGGCTAAGTAATAATAAAATTTCTCCAAGTTGAATATAGCCAGGGAGGGTGGGGTAGTAACAAAAAAATCTAAATAAATCTTATTATATAATATTCAGAAAATCTTTTTGCACCCCACAGTGTTAGAATCACTGACCAGTACAATGTTCCTGGCAAGACTTAATAAAGATCCACAAGTTTTGATAACAAAGATCAAGTAGAGTAAATGCAGTAATAATAACAGAGTGATTCTGTTCACATGGATAAGCCTCTCATCGTTACATCTTTTTTATGATGTCAGTACGCACTCTTGCTTCAATTTTGGTGCAGTTAGTCTCAAAATCTGAAAATGTCCAGATCTTTACCATTACAACATGTCTGCCACAGTTGAAAAAGATCTGTAAAATATTTTTTGAGTTATCACACTAACAGTCTGAAATGTGTGAAGCTGCCCTTTTTTGCTATCAATATGAGGTGCTGCTTCAATCCTGGGGAAATCTGTCTCTTACAGTTAAAATGTACCTGTAAAACTTGAAATAGATCTGTAAAATACTTTTAGAGTTATTGTGTTCACAAGACCAAGTGTCTTCTACAGCTGCCAATTCCTTCCTTTGCTGTCACACAGTACTGCTGCTTCATTTTCGGGACTATTTGTCTGAAAATGAAACCAGCTATAAATCTTCATCCACAAAATGTTTCTGTGAAGCATTAATAAGATCCAACAAATACACTTTAACTAACTGCATCACTTCAGTTTTGGGGCCATCTGTCTCAGAATGTAATCATTTCTAAATCGGCATTCGTACAATACCTGTCACGTTCTTTGAGGCACGGAGCAGTGAAGCAGGCACATGAGTCCAGGGAGTCGGGTGAACACGGGGTTTATTCGGGGTGGATGCATTCAGGGACACAGAACAACAGGAAGAAACAAAGTGATGATGTTAATGACCGGACTGGGGAAACATTCACAGAAACGCAGTTAAATACATCAAACTAATTAAACACAACTATAAACAGCTAATAACTAGAGGATTCCACACGGGGTAAATGAGGGGTTATGGCACACAGGAGGATCAGAACAATCAGGACGTGACAATACCTCTGCAAGTTTTTCGGTTTATCATCATAACAGGATAAAGTGTAAAAACTGCCCTTTTCTTTGCTATTAATATATGGTGCTGCTTCAATTTTGAGGTGATATGATTTAAAATTTAATCAGTTTTAGTTTGTATGTGCAATGGCTTTCTAAGATTTGAAAAGTTGCATCAACCACTGGGAAGGCGTATTTGTAGAGTAGTTGAGGAATGTTTAAACTAAGGACTGGGGGGGCAGGGAGGTTAGTTAAGTATGTAACTGGGGGGAAACGGAAAGCCCCAAAAAATCATATTATAAGTAGGCACTGTAATAGGCCTACCCTTTGTTGTCTGTATTTAAACGCCAGGAGTATTAGGAATAAAATTCATGATTTAGAGGCTCTTATCTCATCAGACTCTTATGATATTATAGCAATAACTGAAACGTGGTTGAGTGATAAGGATGGACAAGAATATAATATGGATGGTTACACATTGTTCCGTAAAGACCGTATAGGTAAGAAGGGAGGTGGTGTTGCAGTATATGTAAAGGAAAACTTGCAGGCAAGGGAGCTTACTGATATAAGTAAAAGTACGGAAGCTATATGGGTAAAATTAGATGCTACAAACTCAAATAGCCTAATTGTCGGTGTTTGTTACAGAGCACCCAATGTAGCTGCTGAGGAAAGCAGATTGTTATATAGTGATATTAGGATTATGAGTAATACATTGATTGATACATAGACATTGAGGGTTCTGGGGAGGGGCCGAGCTGACACCAGCTAGCGATTGGCAGAGGGTGGTTAGCACCATGCCCTTCCCCTGTTTTAAAGCACTTTAGAACAACACGCACCAACACCACATATGAGCGGGCGGAGGGAAGCATGGGGTCTTTTCACACCCCCGTTCTCTGTTCACCATCTGGGGCCGGGGGCTGGGAGGAGCTGGCCGTCCGGTCGGGGTCTGGGCTGGTGGGCTTCTCGGCTGCTGTGGGGTCCGGGGTGGTCTTCTTGTCCCCATGCCAGAGGAAAAAAGGGATCCATCTCCGAGGTCTGGTGGCCTTCTGGGGGCGGTGGCGCCTAGATCTCAGAGTATAGAGTATATATGGGGAGTGTGAATGTGCGTACGGCGTACATTTCTGTGTCTTCATGTTGGGCGAATGGGTGAATATTTGTTTATGTGTGCATGAGGGTGGGAACGTATGCTTGTGTATGTGTACGCCTGTTTGTCTATACGTATGTGTCAGGTTGGGTCTTAGACTCCACCTGAAATAACATCTCAGGCTCTATTCCCCCCCGCCACACTCCCTGCTGGTGGATGAGGCCCCCGGCTGCCGATGCGTTGGTGGTTCTCGATGTCCGGGGCTGGATGTTCTGGTGTGTGCTGGCTCACTCTTGGCGGTTTCCTGCCGGGGCCTGGCCCTTCTGGCTCTGTCGGGGCCCTGGCTGGGGGGTGGGGGGGGCCCTTGGATCTCTGGGCCCGGGGTCCGGTCTGCCCTGGTGTGGCCGGCCGCCGGCGAGGCCTGCGTGCTCGTCGCCACGGCCCCCTGGGGCTCCTGTGATGTGGCTGCCGGATGGCCCCCCTCCGGAGCGCTCCTCTGCCCTTTTCTCGGTGTGGGCTGCAATTGTCCCTGCGGTGGTCCTCCTGGGGTTCCCGTGCCCTGGGGGGCCTCTGGATATCTGGGGCCCGGGTCTCCTCCGTGTCGACTTCATGTCCTGGGTGGGCGGGGCTGTGGCTCCCCACACACACTACTAGACAATTACATGGAGAAACCTTAGGAACACCAGCGCGCTGACACACAGGTGTACACACAGGTGCTCACGGACACACACTGTCTTGATCGGCTGTTGTTTCTGGGCATGGGTTGTAAGGCTGGTTGTGTGTGCTGTTCAACAACATTTAATGTTTGGTGGTCGTTGTGATTAGTACAGATGTTGTATGTTGTCTTTCTCTTTTCAGCAGACATGGAAGCAGATTATCTGTTTTGTTTTTTTCTTGTTTTTTTTTTTTTTTTTCTGTTTTCTTTCCATTCCCCTCTCTCCCTCTCTCTCTCTTCCCTCCTTCTCCTTTGTCCCCCCCTCCCTCTCCTTCTTTTGAGGAAGTAAATAAAAATATAAAAAAAAATAATAATAAAAAAATAATAATAATAAAAAAAATAATAATAATAATAATAAAATAAATAAAGAAATACATACAGATAAAGTAGTCCCCCGCAGAGGGGGGGGTGGAGGAGGGAATAGGGAAAAAAAAAAAGATTATGAGCAATAAAAATGATGTGGTAGTTATGGGTGATTTTAATCTACCGGGGATGCAGTGGGACATTGTTGCTGGCTCTTCTGAAAATGAACTTGAGATGGTGGAATTAGTACAGGATTGTTTTTTTACTCAGTTTGTTAACACCCCTACCAGGGGAGATGCCATTCTTGATCTTGTTTTGTCTAATAACCAGGACAGGATTGGTAAATTAGACGTTTTAGAACCACTTGAGAGTAGCGATCATAACATGGTTAAATTTGAGGTTAAGTTTAGTGCCCGAAGAGCAAAGTCCAAATCAAAAATATATAATGTTAGGAAGGCTAACTTCAATTGTATGAGATTAAAACTAGAAACTGTGAACTGGATGGAGTTAAATAACAAAACTGTTGAAGAGGCATGGGAATTTTTTAAAAACACATTATTGCAAGTGCAAGAGGACTTCATACCTGTTTCCAGCAAGAATAAATCTAGGAAATTGCAACCTAGGTGGTTTAATAGGGAAATAAAGTATAAAGTAAGGAGGAAAAGGGCTTTGTTCCAGAGATGGAAAATAACTGATGATGACATAATAAAGCAAGAGTATCTAAATCTACAGGCTGAATTAAAAAATGACATTAGACGAGCTAAAAGGAATGTCGAAAGGAAGATCGCATTGGAGGCTAAGGATGACGTTAAAAGTTTCTTCCAGTATTTAAACTCTAAAAGAGCTCTAAAAGCTGAAATTACTAATCTGCAGGATAGTAAGGGTCTTACTGTATAATTGAAAACGACATTGACATAGTAAATGAGTTCAATGATAGTTTTGCACGGGTATTCACTTTTGAGGACACTAGTAACTTACCAGTTCTTATTACTAATCCAACATCGTCTATAACTAATATATATATAACTGAAGCTGATGTTTTGCAAAACCTAGCTAAGCTCAAAATAAATAAATCACAGGGCCCTGATGGCATCTTACCTATAGTGTTAAAAGAGATGAGGGATATTATTTGCCGACCCTTAACATTACTGTTTCAAAAATCCTTATCTGAAGGTGTGGTACCTTCTGATTGGAAGCATGCCAACATAACGCCCATTTTCAAAAAAGGGGATAGAAGTAATTTGTCAAACTATAGGCCAATCAGTCTAACTTGTATAACTGGTAAAGTTATGGAGGCTATAATCAAAGACAAAATGGTAGATTACCTGGACTCAAATAACATTTTGAGGGATAGCCAGCATGGATTTAGGAGAGGTAGATCCTGTTTAACAAATCTGTTGGAGTTTTTTGAGGAAGCTACTCAGGAAGTTGATGATAAGAAGGCCTATGATGTCATCTACTTAGATTTCCAAAAGGCTTTTGATGTTGTTCCCCACAAGAGGCTCTCACTTAAACTCAAAGCGACAGGTATTTTAGGAACTGTAGCGACCTGGATTGATAACTGGTTAACGGATAGGAAGCAGCGAGTAGTTATAAGAGGCTCAATGTCACAGTGGGCCTGCGTTCATAGTGGGGTACCGCAGGGTTCAATTTTAGGACCACTATTGTTCCTAATTTACATAAATAATATAGACACCAATATATACAGTAAACTGGTGAAATTTGCAGATGACACCAAGGTGGGTGGTGTAGCAGATACTGAACTAGCGGCTCAGCAGCTACAGCGGGATCTTAATTTAATTAATGACTGGGCTGACACCTGGCAGATGAAATTTAACATAGACAAATGTAAGGTACTCCATGTAGGGAGCAGAAATATAAAGTACAGGTATTTTATGGGACCTACTGAAATAAAGGTAGCTGATTATGAGAAAGACCTTGGTGTGTATGTTGATGCTTCCATGTCTCATTCTCGCCAGTGCAGGGAAGCAATAAAAAAGGCCAATAGGATGTTGGGGTATATCTCCAGGTGTGTGGAGTTTAAGTCAAGGCAGGTAATGCTAAGATTATACAATTCCTTGATGAGACCTCACCTAGAATATTGTATACAGGTTTGGTCACCATATCTTAAAAAGGACATAGCGGCCTTAGAAAAGGTGCAGCGTAGGGCCACAAGAATGATTCCTGGTCTTAGAGGAATGTCATACGAGGAAAGGTTATTTGAGCTAAATCTGTTCAGCCTCAAGCAAAGGAGACTGAGGGGGGACATGATCCAGGTCTATAAGATTCTAACAGGTTTGGATGCTGTTCAACCGAATAGTTACTTCAGCATTAGTTCAAATACAAGAACTCGTGGCCATAGGTGGAAATTAGCGGGAGAACATTTCAAACTGGATTTAAGGAAGCACTTCTTTACACAGCGTGTAGTCAGAGTATGGAATAGTCTTCCTGATAACGTAGTGCAAGCTGAATCCTTGGGTTCCTTTAAATCAGAGCTAGATAAGATTTTAACAACTCTGAGCTATTAGTTAATTTCTCCCCAAGCGAGCTCGATGGGCCGAATGGCCTCCTCTCGTTTGTATAGTTCTTATGTTCTTATGTTCTTATCCCAGCTCTATCCCATCTCCACCTCTATTGCACCCTGAGCAGCTCACTCAGATACCAGTCTGAGCCTGTCCAAGGCTGCACAGGGCACAAGGCTGGGCTCCACGTGGGCGGGCAGGGGGGTGGGGTGCCAGTGTGTCACAGGGCACGTATGTACACACAGTCACTGACATAAGAGTGACTACCTACTCAGCCACTGTGCTGCCCCCACAATAAACACAAAAAGTAGGAGCATAATTCCCATTACTGTTCATTTAACAAGACTGCTTACTCTAAGTTCTGTTTCCAACATGCAATTCAAAAGCAGAGCTGGACAGTAACAAAGTACATTTACTTGAGTATTTCAATTTTACTTGAGCATCATTTACTTGTGATAGGAGAAAAACCACTCACAGTAAACTGTTGGGCAGTTATAAAGCTAGAGGTGTGTAACTGGGTTGGTAGTTTTGTGTATAGGGATGCTCCGATCAGGATTTTTGCCACCGATACCAAGTACCGATTTTTTGTCATGGTGATCGGCTGATACCAATGCCGATTCTGATGCTTCAAGTTTATATAACTGATATGTAAACTCTCTGATCACCATTAACTTTTTTTCAGATAAAGTAATACTATAAATGTTTCCTTTGTTATACTTTTGTTATATTTTTACAGTAATATATAGTGAATTCAGGTAAAGTGGGACATTTTTTGCCATTTTGACATCTAGTGCCCATTGAAACAATAACCTAATTTACTAAACCCACATATGATACCTTTCTGCAATCCTTAAGATGTCTACTTATCACATCGAAAGAAAATATATATATTTCTTGCTTATGGGGGCCGTGATACAGGTCTATACACTTTTACCTGTAAGGTAAAGTGGGACGCATTTCAGGTAATGTGGGACAGGTAGTTTGATAATGTGGGACAGGCGTTTATTTAATACATATATCCATCCATCCATTGTCTGAAACTGCTTAATCCCAACTGGGGTCGCAGGGGGGACTGGAGCCTATCCCGGGTACAAGGGGCGCAGGCAGGAACCAACCCTGGGCAGTCGCCAACACACCGGAAGGGTGCGCACACACACACTATTTAATACATCAATATTGGATATAGGTGCAATACATCAATACTGAATAATTTGCAAAGGGTTTTGCAAGTTTAATAGACAAAACAGCCCAAGGAACAGTTGAACATTAATTGTTGATTAATTTTTTATCAAAAATAGTCATTGAAAAAAGTCAAAATCCATTAGATTTAATTTCATTTTGGATTTTGTTTTGTAGAAAATACCTAAACCAATTCATGTAAAGCTTATACTAACAGTAAACGCAACAGTTGCTTGTAATCATTTAGTCCTCCTGCCCCTTCACCTCTCTAACCTTCTTTTCTGCCTCCCTCTGCCTTGGTGCCACCATACACTAAAACAATTTAATAAATTCAAGTTGGCAATATTTTCCCAATTCATAAATCAATAAACATTATTATTTATATATTATGTATAGTTACTGAATATATTTAGGAGTTGGGACTCCGTCCTGTCAAATATGTACTTACCCTCCTCTTGGGAGAGCCTATACAATTGTCCCACATTACCTGAAACATACTGTCCCACTTTCCCTAACTAGTTTGGTAAAGTGGGACAGCTGAAAAATAACTCTGTTTAAAAAATTAAATTGAACTTTGTCAATTTAAAGTATTTAATTTACTGCAGTAGTATATCATAGACATAATTACATAAAATTTGGTGCATTGCATTTTTTATAACATATTTACAACCTTAATATCAATACATAATATCAAAAGCACATGTCATTCACCTTAGACTGTGATTTCTGAGGGACGTTCCCCCAAAATGCTTGCCTCGTCCACAACTGTGACCTCAGACCAATAAAATCGTGTTTTTCGGATCATGTGCTATCTATACCAGCTCCCAATAAGAACTATTCTAATTCCCAGACAGCAATTCCCTCTGTGCCGGTGTTCTGACAAACCGTCCTACTTTGGCAAACCATCCTACCGGTAGGATAATTTAACGGCTACGTCTGACAAACCATCCTACTTTGGCAAACCGTCCTACCGGATGTAGTTTATGCACATTTCTGCTGTCAAGCATCAATTTAAATAGGTAGGACGGTTTGCCACTTAATTTTACCTGTCAGAGTATGCTTCCAGCTCATATTCATATAGGTAGGACGGTTTGCCACTTAATTTTACCTGTCAGAGTATGCTTCCAGCTCATATTCATATAGGTAGGACGGTTTGCCACTTAATTTTACCTGTCAGAGTATGCTTCCAGCTCATATTCATATAGGTAGGACGGTTTGCCACTTAATTTTACCTGTCAGAGTATGCTTCCAGCTCATATTCATATAGGTAGGACGGTTTGCCACTTAATTTTACCTGTCAGAGTATGCTTCCAGCTCATATTCATATAGGTAGGACGGTTTGCCACTTTATTTTACTTGTCAGAGTATGCTTCAAGCTCATATCCATATAGGTAGGACGGTTTGCCACTTGTTTGTAGAAGCAGTCTGCATGCCAAGGTGCTTGAAGTTTTACACCTGTTGCCATGGAAGTGATTGGAACACCTTAATGTACAAACTTTGACAATGAACTTCATCCATTAGACTGATTTACAGCATATTTACTGAACATATTTACAGATACATATAATACATATTTACAGATATATATAATATTTACATATACAACAGCACACAAGGAGAAAGATGGGGAAAAGAAACAGTATTCTTAATAAATTATGTACATTTGACACACATGTAGTTCAACTGGCTTCTATTATACTGAGCACATCCGAAATGTGCTCATCTGCGACAAAAGTCACACTGCACCTGAAGAGGGAGAAGGGGCAGGGGGGTTATAGTATATGTGAGTGTGTTAACTAACATTATAAATATGATTAGAAAATAATGACCATTATGCATTTGTGGTGTTCATTTTGTTTTACCATTTCAATCAGACTGGAATCAGCATCAACTTCCAGCATGGAACAAACCACACAATAGTCCTCAGCATTACCTAGAAACACATTGGTGTTTAACCAAACAGTTTTTTAAATTGCAACTACTTGTAATACAAAAGGACATGGCTGAGCATACCTTGATGTTCTAGCAGTTCGCAAGCTATTTCTGTACGCTGCAGACCAATGGCTTCTGGACTACACAGCACCTTAGTGACCTCTCCACTCAGAAGGTAGTGTTCTGCAAACTGTAATTTATTCATCGTAAGTTATTATCTTAATTCTAGTTAGCCATAATTAAATACAATTGCTTAATAAGTACCTTCAACACTAAAACTCCACAACTGCTGGAGTCTTGCTGCTTGTTGTGTTGCAGAGTCTGCATTTTCCACTCCACTCGGGAGTCTTCCATCCCTTTCATCCTCAGAAAATTCCTAATAAAGAAAAGCAGTTTTTAATCCAGCCAGCATTTTGTTCTAGAAAAAATGTTATTATAGTATGATGAATACCTCCAGTTACGCATAATTTTCCTTTCATATACACCTTCATTTCCGAGGGGGTCTAACAGCAGTACAGATTTGGAGGACATTGTGACAACCTAAAATAAAAGTTGTATTTTATTTTTTTTATTAAACTCACTTAAGTAAACATTATCAATTATAAACATTTTCAAAACAAAAGTATGCCGCTTGAAAAATAATCACATGAAGTGTGAACACGTACCACAAGGATCCAGTGTGCACCGAAGTTCAGTGGGCACAACCAAATGTCCTCAGCTGGAAACATCATCTGTGGAATTTTTTTAAGCAAGTTTATAAAGGTTTGGATTCATTTATGTAATGTACTACCTATACAACATCCAAGTTACCTTGCTGACACTTTTAAACTGCCCAGAAAACAGTGAGGTTGCAACAACGCAAGATAACTGATGCACAGGTTTCTGAAAAATGCAAGCATTTAAAAAAGTTAGAAAACAATCAAAAAAAAATTTCGGAAATATCTGGGCATACATAATTCTTACTTGCCTTTTGTTTCCTAATGAGGCAGTGCAGGTATGCGTCAACGACCTGTATTGATAAAAAAAAAAATTTAAAAGATTATTTATACACTATACACACCACCACCAGCATCATAAATGATAACTTACCTAACGCTTACCTCATCAGAAAGCCACCCACTGTCCTCCAGCGTGCGAAATGAAGAGTCATACAATTTGTATGGTCCTACGACTGCCTCCACACGCCCAGTGTCTTTTGCAGCCCAAAGCCACTTCACTAAAAAAAAAACATATGATAGGTTTGTTTAGTAATAAGAGTTTCCTGTTGAAAATCTGGGTCGAGGGCCAACGGGCCACAAGCAGACAAGGGCCAACGGGCCAACACAATAAACATGCCAGAGGGCCAACGGGCCAACACAATAAACATGCCAGAGGGGAGTGGCTTTCTGTAAATCAGAAAGCCAAAATTTGACCAACAGGTCAAGTAGCAAGATAGAAGTAAATAAAACATTCCATTCACTCAACTAGCCAAACTGGCAACAAATGACCAACCGGTCAGAATGAGACTTTTAGCTATGCCACCTTTTTATTGCGTGCTTAGTTTCTGGGGGGTCACTGGTACAAGCTGCTCTGGTGCTTGTGTTGATTTTACCTCAGCTGTTTTGGGTGCCCACTGTATAACAGAGGGTCTGTTAACTTGCAGCAATTGATGATCCTGAGGGTCGACTGTAGGACTGCAAGGAGGTATATTAAAAGTTGGGCTACTCTTTACAGGCTGAGTTGGAGTTGAGCTGACCTGGTGGCTTCTTCTATATGGCTTAATGTGGTCAATACTGTAATGAGTGTTTAAAGTAATTCCCTCAGCATTTTTCAGTCTAACACATTTGCCACAGATGTCTTCAATTGTGTAGGGACCTGAAAAATCAGGTTCAAGTCTTCCTCCTTTTCTTCCACGTTTCCTCATGTTCAGAAGAAGAACTTCATCTCCCACATTGTACACAACATTTTTGTACTTTTTCAGGACCCGCTTGGCATATGCACCCTTTTGCTTGTCTTGGGACTTTGCAATGTTTTCTTGTGCAGTTTTTTTAACTACACTTTGCGTGTCACTTTTAGACTGTACATAGTCACTGTAACTTGTTTCCTGTGGCAAATTGATGTTGGAAATCTAAAATTTTATAGGAATTAGCAATTAAAAGCAGAAAGATTAAATCTGATTCTCAAACCATTTAAGAAAAATACAATTTCATTTGTTTATATTCCTAGTTCTGACATAGAAAGCACTCAAACACTCACCAGTACTTCAACTGGAACTTCCGATGGAAATATTGCTTCTCTTCCATACATCAAAAAAAACGATGTGTGTTTTGTTGTGGTGTGTATTTTTGACCTCAGTGAAAACAGTGTGGCATCTAGATACACATCCCAGTTATTCTGCTGGTCATTTACCAATTTTCGGAGGGCTCTAAATGCAAGCAAAGAAATATGTAAACACAGTAATGAAACTTTAATTTGAAGTATTGAAATGACTTAATTAAAGTTAAGTAACAATTAAGTTTTAATAATATAAATTTTATTAAAACAGTTACATACAAATATTAGGCATACCTTTTTATGTTGTCGTTGGTCTTTTCATGGAGGCCATTTGTCTGTGGGTGGTATGCTGCTGTGACACTTCTCTCAATTTTCAACAGCTTGCAAAGACCAGAGTTGAGCTTCAAGAGACAAAAACAAGGTTCTTATACACATTCAAGCACACAAAAACATTGACCCCAGGGAGGTCAAGTAAAAAAGGTAACTAAAATATAATTTAACACTTACTTCATTCCCAAACTCTCTGCCTTGGTCCGACAAAATCCTTTTGGGGCAGCCATGTCTATATATAATGGCACATAAGTGCTGGGCTACCTCAGATGCAGATTTACTTTTTAATGGAAAAGCCTCGACCCATTTAGAAAAGTAGTCGGTTGCAGTGAGAATGTACTGGAAGCCGTTGGAAGTTTTTGGAAGAGGTCCAGTAAGATCAATTCCAATTAGTTCCCACACATCAGACACCTATCAAGGACAAAAGGATAATTTGTATAATGTATGCATTAACATTTCTATTATTAAGCTAAAATTATTTACCTCAATGCACTGCAACGGTTGCACAGCAGTCAGTGGTTTCCCAACTTTTTGACACTGGTCACATTCCTGAATCTTTAAGGTAAAATATTTATGGAGATCACATAAATGTTCAACATGATTTAATAAAATTACTTAATGCAATATTCTCTGCAGGTTATTAATGTAACTAATTATTTACACATATTTATTTAGAATTTGCTAGTGTACAGTTCGTCTTTTAACTGCTATAAAAAACAATTCACTCATTTTAAACACTATTTAACTACAATACAAACAGGTAATACATACCCAATTTTTAATGTCAACTGTCATGCCAAACCAGTAAAATCTGGAACACATGGCAGATAGTGTTTTGTGTATGCCAGTGTGTCCTCCAATTGGACATGAATGAAACTCCTGAAAGATCCTCCTGGCATCATCCTTGGTTTTCACTACTCTTCGACTTCCAAAAAAGAGTTCTCCATCTACAGAAAAAAAAATGTACAAATGTATTTAACCAAATATATGAGTTGTTAGTATTAACAATAAATTACTCACCCTTCAGGCTGAATTTTTGAGGCATATCTTCTGAGGTTTTGCCTCTGTGCCTTATCATATTCTATAGGGTAGGACCCAGCAGAAATTAACAGGGAAATCTCTTCCCATTTCTCCTCCATATCTACGAATGTAAATAGACATTTTCTTTTGAGCTTCAATATGTGCAGCAAACAATGTACATAATTCAATCTATTAAATAACCACATGACCTAAATAGGCTTAATATATCATACACATATTAATTAATTAGAATACAATAGTCTTCTCACTCAGCAAGAAACAACTGCAAAGTTGCTAACTTTCTCGATAACGTCAAATGTGTCCAATTAGGACCAATATTAAAGGCCAACAAAATGAACACCAGGTTGAAATGAACAAACATTCACAATGGCTTAAAATGAATCAAGTATCCACGTCAGTAATGTACTAAAACTTACCTATTTTCCAAATATAAAAACGGAGTAGCATGGAATTACGGGCGGATCTCAGAAAATGGCATTTTCTGATGTGCGCATACGCACGCATGCGCAGAAACGACGGGTAGGATGGTTTGTCGGGTAGGATGGATTCCCAGAACACCGTGTCGTGCGAAAGTCTTTTGTGTAATGAACGTTACTTTCGGTAAAAAGGGGGCATACGGCCAGACAAACATTAAAGGCAGGCCAATCTTGGCCGTAAGGTACTTCAATTTTGAGGAGGCGTGCGGCCAATTTTGAAAGGCACGACGGCCGTTGGCCGCGGTGCCGCGGCTTATGTCTAGCCCTGCCAATAGTTTCACAGACAAGTATTTTTTCTGTAATTTTCTGTGGACAGTTAGTTTTGTCAGAAAATTTATAGGGAAAGCGTTGAATGGCAGTATTCAAATAATCTAATGTAAAGTATTTCTGTCCAATCAAAGTTTTCAAACACAAACAGAGCTCCCAAGGTACAATACCTTCTAAAACATCATGCAAAAAGTCAGGGGGAAACCCAGTTATGCAATGAAAATAAGACAACTTGTTTAGTACACATTCCTTTTTCACTCCATCAGCACTTTTCAATTTCACATTTTCTTTGAGCTTTGAAACATTGGCATTATATGACTCTTTTGTTCTCAATGAAAATGACCCACTTCGTACAGGAACACGCTGAATATCACTACGACTGGCTAAGCAAAACCGACAAAATTTATCAACATTAAATGACTCCTGAAAACCAGCAAAGGAATGTGCTCCTAAATTATCAGATGACACATACAACACTGTACCCCTAACACTGGTTCCCAGCCTTATACTTATGTAAACCCCTTGGTTTTCAAGCAGTTGGAGATCTCTCAGAAGTGGCTCTACAATCCTCTTATATCCAAATGTCTTAACATCTACACTTTTACACAAGAGAGCAAGGTAAATGCTAGACAGCGATGACCTGTATTTCACTGGTAAATTTACTATCACCCAGTATATTGCACACAATTTATGTTTTTTTCTTGAGGTTCCTAAAGGATTACAGACCTCAAAATCATCAATGTACAGAGCTAATGAAATGCTTTGCTCTTCCCCAGACAGAAGTGGGTTCTCCTTGAAATATGAGCCATCAAATGAGCTGTTGTACTGGCCAGGTTTTGATCCTGTATTGTCTTTTTCTAAAACTTTGTCAATAATATCCCCCTTATTTAACAACTCCTGCAGAGTTTTTAGAACCGGAACATAAACAAAGGTTTTCTTTGATGCTAAATCTAAGATATATTCAACTGGGTCTATAACGCCAAATTTTTCTCTGAAATAGGACAACCTTTTTTGTTCTGATCCTAAACACCCACTCTCTGAAATGGAGCAAAGAGGACTGAGGCTGTTCAAGGAATCAGTTACCAAAGTAATAGTGTCGTCATCAATGTTACCATTGTGCTGCCTTAAAACCCTTTTCACTGTATTCCTATTTAGATCACCTATCAAAATGCCAATTTCATGAAACTCATTGATTATTTCCTGGGTAGCTAATTTGGAAACATGCAATATTGCTTGCATGCGCAGAAGTAAAGATGCAAGCTTTTCCTAAATTTTGTAAGTGGTATCATGGTGTTCTACTTCACTGCCACAATTATCTTGAAGTGGCACATGGCCATCACTGTGAGTATCTTCTGACTGCAAATCAACATTTACTTCAGATCCAAATTCTGCAAATTCATTTTCTTGGACAATAAGCTCTGTCTTGAAATCTTTTATAGTAGAATGAGGGTGAAAACGACTCTTATGTGATGTAAAACTGGAGTAAAGGTGTGATTTAAAAGAACACTGATTAAAAGGGCAAGTAACAATTTCCCTATTCCTCAGATGTTTACCTTGATGAGCAATATACTGCTTTAGTCCAACTGCCTGATTAAAGCTACACAGCAGGCATTTTACTTTAAAGCCAGCAAGTCCATTACATACTCCTTCTGTGACCCCATGATCTCTTAAATGGACCTGCAAGGCTTTTTTAGATCTGAAATACTGTGCACAGTCGGTGTATATGCAGGGTAGTGGACAGCTTCTTCCGTAATGTCTGTGACTGTTACTGTAATGTTCAATGATTCTCTTGCGATTTCCACAAAAAAAAAGTACAAAATTTGCAAGTCCACCTCATTCAAAAGACAGAAACAGATGTGACCATCTAGACCTGTAAAAATAAATTAATGAAAAACCTTTAGTTATGGGTGCTATTACAAACACAGTAGCATAAAAAGTGTTCTCCATTGCTTTTGTTAATGAATTATTTGTTGGTAGCATCTCTCAATACTTAGGTTATGCCACCTGCATGTGATCATCAATCGCCCAATATTACTTCTTCATAAGAACATAAGAACTATACAAACGAGAGGAGGCCATTCGGCCCATCGAGCTCGCTTGGGGAGAACTTAACTAATAGCTCAGAGTTGTTAAAATCTTATCTAGCTCTGATTTAAAGGAACCCAAGGATTCCACTTGCACTACGTTATCAGGAAGACTATTCCATACTGTAACTATACATGCTGCGTAAAGAAGAAGTACCTTGACACTACAGTGCTTTATTCTACAGAGCTATTAAATTACAATATAGTCTGTGGTGTTTCCAGTATGAAAAAAAGGAACTTACCATTTCACTCTATTGGCAAAAATAAATGGCCAGCACCTAGTTTGGCTTCACAGACCTAAAATAAAATAAAAACATATCAGATATATATAACCCAAAGGAAGAATATCCATCAATGTTCTGGGCCAAGATAAGAGTACGAAAGTTTTCCACATTCAAACAAAAGAAAACAGACTTCTGTCTGAAAAATAAGAACAGGACAGTATGGAAATGAATAGTCAATATGAGCTGGTAGGTGTTAGCCAGCATAAGATAAACACTGAACTCTCTCATAAAAACTAATATAATGCTGGGTTGCAGACCATATTTTGTCTCACTCCTCAGTGCACTCTTGCAGCTCAGCACACAGCAGTAAATAGCAGCTTAAGTGATTTTATAGGGACAAAGAGATGACAACAAGCACAACAGTCCTACCACTGTTTTAGTCAGTCAGTTACTGGAAATATTGCCAAACTAAACCTCCACCAAAATATAACAGGCTGTGAAGTTAAAAGAAATGTACAAGTACACAGGCAATATGACATAAGCCATATTAATTAGCAGAGTTAGCTTGCTAATATCGCAACAGTTGTTGAATGTGCAACCTTAAAACTAGCGGCACAACACTTTTCATTTGGTCCGTGCAACATTAAACCCATAAAAAGGACATATATCAGTTTATTAGGTTAAGTTTGGTCATGGCGCACAAGCTGGACCATGTCGGCTAAAGTTACATTAGTTAAAGCAAATGTTTCGGTAAAAGAGAAAAACACACATCATGCCATAAATTTAAAAACGTATTCCAAATTTTGTAGCTACTTTTGTTATAGTTATAACCGATGTTACTCACATTGAAAGCAGATTTCAATGGAGACGATTAGTAAATGTCCAAGCAACGTGAGCTTGTCTTTAACCGCCAATTCCCCATAATGCACCTCGATAGCAGTCACGTGAAGCAATTTTGAACCCTGCAGTGCTCAACTTCACCACATTGTCAAGTTCACATAAGTTTCTGGTTTAGCTGGACATGAGTTTTCAAGTTAGCTTTTTTTGATGTAATTGGGACGTTTTTAACTTATAACAATAGATGACTGAAGTTGTTGTTATAACATAGACATGTTATAACAACAACTTCAGTCATCTATTGTCATACTGACATGTAATAATATGTTAAAACAACAAACATCTAGAATTACATTTTACAGTGTGTATGCATGCGTGTGTGCATTCATGCCTGTGTGTGCGTGCGTGCCTGTGTGCTTGCCTGCCTGCTTGAAGCATGTCTGTGTGCATACCTGCCTGTGTAAGTGCCTGCCTGTGTGCCTGCCTGCTTGTGAGCCTGCATGCATGCGTGCCTGTGGTGTGCTTGCATGCGTGCGTACCTGGGTGCATCTGTGCGTGCATGTGTGTGTGACTGTGTGCATGTCTTTGTGCGTGCCTGCATGCGTGAGTGTGTGCCTGTGTGCATTCCTGCCTGTGAGCTTGTGTGCGTGCGTGCATGCCTGCCTGTGTACGTGCATGCGTGCCTGCATGTGTGTGCATGACTGCGTGCTTGTCTGTGTGCGTGCGTGCCTATGTGCATGCGTGCATGCCTGTGTGGGCTTGCATGCGTGGGTGCCTGCATGCTTGTGTGTGTGTGTGTCTCTGTGTACCTGTGTGCTGTAGTGCCTGTGTGCAGGAGTGCCTGTGTGCATGCCTGTGTACTTGCGTGGTTGCGTGCTCCAGTTAACCTCAGTTTGTTCCCAGGGGTGGGTGGCACGGTGATGGTGGTTGGCACTGTCACCTCACACCCCGTGGGACCTGGGTTTGAGTTTCTGCCAGGGTTCCATGTGTGGAGTTTGCATGTTCTCGCCGTGTCATCGTGGGGTTTCTCCCCCTAGTCCAAAAACATGCTGAGACTAACTCAAGTTACCAAATTGCCTGTAGGTGTGAGTGAATGGTGAGTGTGCTCTGTGATGGGTTGGCGCCCCATCCTGGGTTGTTCCCTGCTTTGTGTCCTGCTCCGGAGCCCCTGCAGCCCTGAACAGGAGAAGCGGTTTCAGAAAATGGATGGATGGATGGATGGATGGATGGATAGATGGATGGATGTTCCCAGAAGTGTTTGGTCCCAGATGTGTGAGGCAACATTGCTAACCACTGCATCACTGTGCCATCCCCATGTATGGGATATGCAGAAGAAAACGGTAACTGGTTATCCAGTGTGTAATGTAGACACCCGAATAACCAGACCAGAGAATAGAACAAAAATGCTGTTTACTTAACAAAACAGTACAGCAAATTATCACGGTAGCTCAGCATGGATTTTCCGTATACCGCGGTAATCACTCTCTTTTTTCAAGTGTCCACTTTTCCGACACTGCCCCCTAGTGTTCTAAAGTTGCAATAACAATCATTGAACACAACGTCTCCTCTCTCTGTAAAAGAATACACTCTCTATAAGAGGTGGATTCTAAGATGAAAACAAAATGTAATAAGTAAATCTAATGAAATGAAATGTAGTTTTGCCAATACAACTCTTGTGGTACCATTGCATCAGATATCATGAATAAAGTATCTTTACACAAGGTGCATTAACATGTAACTGTAACATCATTGTAAACAGTGAATTACCTATGCTTAAACTTGACTATTGTCTAGTGAATAACCCGAAATACTTCGAACCATGTAAACAGTCTTAGCTATTATAATCAAGTTACTGCAATTATCTCAGCTTCCTTTTGGGCAACTATGACATGACAAAGTCCTTATGCCACTTGGGCTTGTATTTAACACGTGGCTGTTTGTGAGAGGGGGAATGACTAACACCTGTGTGTATCAGTCGAGATGTGTCACAGTCTTGTCCAGCCACAGGAGGAATCTTGGCAAGATGAGAGGCATTCCAAGTTTTCCCATCACTCAGCAAGAAAGAGTTTGGACCTATTCTCTTCCTCACGGTTGTAGGGGAAGTGAATCTGGGATGAGCTTTAGGGACATGATAAGGCTTCCTTATCCTCACTCTCTCTCCTGGTCGAAAAGAAGGCATTCGTGCGCCACGTTTAGCATCAGTGTAATGCTGCATGTCATTCTGATGTCTCTGAACTGCACGACGAGCAGAAACATCCAGTGGAGACATAGCAGACGGCAGGGGAAAAATATCCAATTTGGTGCGCATTTTCCTGCCATAAATGAGTTCATATGGTGAGGTGGAGGTTGCAGCATGTGGCGTTGCACGATACACCTGGAGCCAGTTCATAACAGTGTCATTCCATGGTTGTGACTGTTGAATGGCAGTTTGAATGCAGCTCCTCAGGGCATGATGGAGTCTCTCGACAGCTCCGTTAGCAGCTGGATAGTAAACTGAGGTCCTGCTATGGGAGATACCGTGGGTGTGCAGGAATGAGGCAAAAGCTGCCGAGGTGAACTGTGGACCATTGTCTGTGACAATGTTCTCTGGGTTACCATGACGACAGAAAACTGATGTCAGGAAGTGAATAACATCCTCAGTAGTGGCAGTATGTGAAAAGGCAACCTCAGGCCACTTTGAATAATAGTCCGTCAGCGTGATAGCGTACCTGCAAGCAGAAACTGCAGTGTCAAAGGGTCCAACAATGTCAAGGCCAAGTTTCTTCCATGGCCCATCAGGCAGTGGAACTGGTTGCAAAGGAGCAGGGTGAGTAGAAGCTGTTTTATCATTAACCTGGCAGAGTATACATGAAGCAATGCAAGACTGTACTTGTGAGTCCATCTTTGGCCACCAGTAGAGGTCGCGCAGACGTTGCTTTGTGCGGACAATCCCTTGATGACTCTCATGTGCAAGCATGATCAGGGTGTGTCGTAAGGAGAGTGGCACGATGAGTCTTGAGCCTCTGAGGATGTAGTTATCCTTGACTGAGAGCTCATCTCTGATCTTGTAGTATAGGGCCAGTACACCACTTACTGATTTAACGGATGGAGGCCAACCACTTTCAATTTGTGAGCGCAGGGCTGACAGTTCAGGACAAGAAGAGCAAGCAGAGTTGAAGTCAGCCACTGGAAGGGAGCTCAGGACAGCTGAAATATGTGCCACCATCTCGGGTTCTGCATCTGAAATAGAGTCAGAAGGCACAGGCAAGGGAAGGCGCAAGAGACAATTAGCCGTATAGTTCTGGGAGCCTGGTTGATAGACAACATCATAGTCAAAACAGAGCAGGCGTGCAGACCAGCGGGCAACCCGCATTCCAGCCCGACCGATTCCCTTTGTGCTGAGCAGTGTTGTCAATGCCTGGTGATCTGTGCGGAGAGTAAAACGACGTCCCCACAGGTATGTTCTACATTTTTCTGTAGCCCACACACAAGCAAGTGCTTCTTTTTCAACGGTCGAGTATTTCCTCTCTGTTTCAGTCAGTGTGCGGGAAGCGAAAGCTACTGGCTTCTCCGTGCCATCAGGCTGTACTTGTGCAAAGACAGCTCCAAGTCCATAGTCACTCGCATCTGTGGAAATCACCGGTCGCAGAGAAGGGTCAAAAAGAGCAAGCGCAGGACTGTTCACAAGAAGTTGCTTGACCTGCTGCTTTGTGCCACAGGAGACCATGTAAATATGTCTTTTCCACTGACGCAGGCACGCATAGGAGCCACAACCGTCGGAAAGTTAGGCAGAAACTTTGAATACCAGGACACTAGGTCCAGAAATGATCTCAGGGCAACAGCATCAGATGGGGAAGGGGCTTTCAGGACGGCATTAATGTGGTCTTGGTCAGGAAGAATGCCATCTACAGTAATGACATGACCTAGGAAGCGTAGGGAGGTCTTCCTGAAGTCACATTTATTCTCATTGAGAACCAATCCAGCCTCCTTCAGCTTTTGGAGGACAGTGTTGAGGTTCTGGTCATACTCAACAGGAGTGTTGCCATAAACGATAAGGTCATCCAAATAATTTTAAACACCTGGGAGACCGCTGAGGATGTCAACCATCATTTTCTGAGTGGCTGAGGGAGCCGACGCAAGGCCATAAGGAACTCTGCAGAATCGGAACAGACCGTCATGTGTGATGAATGCTGTGAGGTCCCTGCTATCTTCATGAAGAGGCAACTGGTAGTATGCATTAGCCAGATCGATTGTAGAGAACATCTTTGCACCCTGTAAATTTGCAAGCAGTTCATCCACATGAGGTAGGGGGTAGCAATCTGTGACCACAGCTTTGTTCGGTTCACGGAGATCCGTGCACATCCGTATTCCACCAGTTTTTCGCCCTGTGACCACAATAGGCGAAACCCAGGGTGATGCGTCAATTTTCTCAATCCCGCCAGCTTTCAGTAAGCAGTCAAGTTCAGCTGAGACAGAAGCTCTTACAGCAAAAGGCAGGCGTCGTAATTTCTGGCGTACTGGTTTAACAGTGGGGTCGATTTTCACCTCATGCACAAAATTTTGTGCACAACCAATGTCTGGAGGAGCAGGGATGCAGGAAGCAGGTGAAACAGTCACACAGCTAATGGCAGGAGCAGTAGGGATAAAGGGAGGAGATGTAGAGTTTGTGGTAAACACGGGGGGAAGGACAGTGTTACCTTCAATGCAGATGCTTAAGGCTTTCATAAGATCTCTTCCTAAAAGAGAGGTGCCCTTCTTCACCACGTAGAATGTGACTGGGGCAGTGAGAGCTCCCCTACTCACGTCGACTTGTAGGCAGCCAAGCACAGGAATTCTCTTCCTCGTGTAGGTCACTAGCTGACTAACAGGTGGAAGCAGTGGGGTGTCATTGAAGTACTGAACATAGATGTGGTGTGGCAAAATAGATACTGCTTATCTTGTGTCAACAGTCAGTTCATGCTCTTTGGTAGGAGAAGCAGGTGTACTGATATTGATTTTGCACTTAAGTGTGTGTGGTGACTGGCAAGTGTTGTTTAAGTATAGCACAGTCATTTCAGGTAGCTGAATCTCACGTACATCACTTGTCTTGGATGAGCGACAAACACGAGCAAAATGTCCAACTTTATGACAAGACTTGCAAGTTGCTTTGGCTGCAGGGCACTGAGAAGAATTAGCCAGATGTTTGTCAGAACCACACCTGAAACAGCTGCGGGAAGATGTAGTGGTGACATGGGATGGCTTATTTGGACGAGTGTGCTGTGTGTATTCCTTTTTAGTGAATCGCGAACGGGGCTGTACAGCTTGCACTGAGACACTGTCATTTGCTGCTATTGCTTTGGCTTGTCGAACAACAGATTCTACATGTGATGCAATCGTTAAGGCTTTGTCCAGTGTCAGATCCGGTTCGAGCAGGAGCCTCTCTCTTATATTTGAGTTACTCACATGCTCAATCAGCTGATCACGGATCATCTCATCTGTTTTATCATCAAATCCGCATTTTGAAGCAAGATCACGCAGCACGGCCGCATACTGTACAATAGTCTCATGAGGTGCTTGTCTTCGCTGTCTGAAGGTATGTCGTTCCACAACAACATTTACTTTGGGTGTGTAGTGTTTCTCTAAAGCAGCGACAGCAGAGTCAAAGGAGTCACCTGTATCTGGTAGCGAGTAGAAAGTCCGTTGTCCCTCGGCTCCTAGACAGTGGAGTAGTGTAGCTCTCCTGCGAGCTTCAGGCCAAGCGTTTCCTGTTGCATTAATTACCAGTAGATAGTTCTTGAAAATCCGCATCCACATGTCGAAGGGTATCGGGGGTTCTCCCGGGCACGGTAAAAACATTGAAGGTGCAGGCACGTTTCCAGCCATGGTGAGTCAGCAGAAAAAAAGAAGAGGTGAAAACACAAAACTCGTCGCCAAAATGTAATGTTGACACCCGAATAACCAGACCAGAGAATAGAACAAAAATCCTGTTTACTTAACAAAACAGTACAGCAAATTATCACAGTAGCTCAGCATGGATTTTCCATATACCGCGGTAATCACTATCTCTTTTTTCAAGTCTCCACTTTTCTGACACTGCCCCCTAGTGTTCTAAAGTTGCAATAACAATCATTGAACACAACACAGTGTGTGACAGATGTCAAATCACATGACCCAGAGATTCTGAGCTTAAGAGCCAATAAGAAACAGTTTAAGTCTCTGTACTGTTGTCAAGGAGAAGCAACTCAAGGGGTGGAAATGAACCAGTTTGAAGGCACAGAGAAGTGGATCATCACCATTAGAAGGGAAGTGCTGCAGCTCACGTTTCTGCTCCTTTTACAACCGGGGTAATGAATCCCTGTTAATCACTATTAATCCCTAACAATGCTTGGGACAGGTCTGCATGTTTCCAGGCAGGAAAGGTGAAGGAAACCTCTGCTCTTAATTATAGATCCATCTTGTGATGGCCCTTTCGGTCTGTCAGTCCCGCCCACTCTTTACCTGTGTTCTTGTCCCTGTTTGAGTAGGTGATCAGGCGCAGGTGTGCCGTGTGAAGCGCTAATTGGGAGGGGTATGAAAAGACCTGAGGCTACTCTGGAGGAGGCCCCCCCCCCCTTTTGTCCCTCCTTTGGCACTTTGGTTTGGTTATGTTTTTGGACATCTTTAGACTTTTGCTTTATTTACCTATTTTTGACTTTGTACCCACTTATGATTTTTCTTTAAATAAATACTTTAATTGATTATTTGATTGCGTGGGGTTTCCTTTTATGTTGCGCTGCCGTTGAGCCAGGAGATCGTAACATAATTGGGGGCTCGTCCGGGATCTTTACGTGCTGACGGGTTTAATCACCTTGGGCAGTTTAGTCGGAGTTTGTTTGGAAACCCACGCAAAATTTGTTTGTTTTGTGTGTTAAGATTTTGGTTAGTTTTTTTTTTCTTTTTGCCAAGGAGGGGGGGATTTATTCAGCATTATTTTAATTTTTTTTTGGGTGTTGAATTTGTAGATCAGAGCAAGGGGCAGGTGTCTTGGTATGTGCGGGAGAAATTAGTGGGCGGGTTAGACTCCGTCAGAGCTATGTGAACCCCTGCTGTAGGTAAGAGCGCTTAACGCTGTTTATTTTGTTGCCTTTTTTATTTTAGTTTGTTGTTCTTGATGTGTCGAACGCGAGGGGGGCTGCTTGCAGTTCAGTCGAATGGGGGCACATTGAAGACTAGTATGGCAATACGTAGGGTCTCTTGCTGAAGGTAGATGGGGGGCGGCTCATTTTTAGTTTTTCTCCCGTAACATGCGGAGATTACCTGCATTGGATTGGCGATTATTGGCTGATTAATGATTGGTGTTTTGTGAGAAATTTTGGGTAGTGTTGTGAGTTTTGGTTTTAGTTGGTTAAATTGGGGGGTTTTTTTGTCTTTTGATATAAGTAGTCATGGATATATTGTCTGAGTTCTGCGTGTCTCCGTCTGAAAATCTTTTGGACACTATGACAAAAGAGCAGATGCGGAAAATTGCAGAGCATTATAAAATTGATCATGATCTGCCAAAAACTCTGAGAAAAAACGAACTTAAGGAGTTGATTAAAATCAAATGAACAGAAATGGATATTTTATCTGTTAAACTCTTGTCGGATATTGTTGCTCCGACAGCTGTTTCTATGCTGCTAGAGGCAGGATCTTTGCAATGCACTGCTACCGCGGTTCTGACTTTTGAGCAGCAAAAAGAATTGTTGCAGATGCAGAGGCGGTTAGAAGCTCAGGAGCGTGATAAGGAAAGACAATTGGAATATGAAAAATGGAGAGGTACCGGTTTAATGCACTGATTTGGCTTACCGGCCACCTGACATACGTGACAGGTCTTAATGAAGACTGCAACATCCTTTTTTATGTGGTGCCAATAAAAATGCTGCAATAACCGATTATAGGTCTTACGAACCCCAAAATGCCCAGCTACATCCCCATGAGCAGTCTTTAACACTACAGCTTTGAAAGAGTCAGGTATCACAATTTGCACAACACACACATCTAACTCACCATCATGCTGCACCCATTTACGCACCAGTACCCCATCAAGTATAAAATACCCATGCTCCGCATTTTCCATCTCATCAGCTGGCAACGCACTAACAATTAACTCTGCAAGCCTCTTGTCTTTCGTCTGAGCCGAAATCAAATCACCGTGATTTAAACAAAGTGGCCAAGTAGGAACCTGTAAAACTGCAGAAGGTCTGTTATCTAACCCCACTGACACATCCACCTCCTGCGCGTGACTTCTTGCTCTGGTTACAGCACACACACTGAACACGTCAGGGAATTCTACAGCACAGTCAGTCTTCTCTGCCTTCACAGGATGATCAGCCACTACTGGCGGAGGTGGAACACTAGGCCACACACGTCCCCCAGCCAAGTTATTTCCCAAAATCACATCAACTCCCTCCACAGGCAGCGAAGGGCGCACGGCTACTACTACTTCGCCTTGCACCAGATCTGAATGCACCACTAACCTGTGGAGAGGCACTGATAAAGTGGTCATGCCAATCCCACGAATCAAAACAGATTTTCCCGTGCTGGACCTGAAAGAAAAAGGCAAAACAGATTGTGTCACAAAAGTTTCAGATGCTCCCGTGTCCCGTAGAATCTTCACCGCTACCTTTTCTGAACTACCGGGTAGGGAAACAAAACCATCTGTAAGAAACGGACCATAGCTGTCTTTACCCAGCTCCTTACAGGGGTCACTCTCAACAGAAGGCAGACCATCCACACGCACACCAGGTACTTCACAGCCTGGTACACCTGCAGAGGCACAATTACTAGATGGAACATCAGTGTTAACTGCATGACCAGAGTAAAGGACAGACACAGCACACAACACAGCTTTATCGGAAGTGGGACGATTTTTCCTCTTACTTCGCAGTGTTGGACACTCATTTTTCCAATGCCCAAACTCTAAGCAATAATTGCATTGGGTCTGAGGATCCCTACCGCGAGCTGACTGCCCCCACCTAGGCGAAGGACCACCCGCAGCACGTTGGTAACTAGTTGGCCTGTGTTCATTAGAGTTATGCTGTCCATACTCTTTTTGTTTATTCCTATGCGTCAAAATAAACTCATCTGCCAATATTGCAGCTTCTGCAGCAGTTTTCACCTTCTGTTCATTGATGTATGTAGCTACACGTTCCGGGACTATGTTTTTAAATTGCTCGAGGACTATAAGGTCACACAAGTGATCAAAAGTAGTCACTGTTTCAGCTGTGTGCCATCTATTAAAAAAACTTGTAAGTTCCCTAGCAACCTCGATGTACGTTTGTCGGTCACCTTTCCTCCAGCTCCTGAAACACTGTCTATACGCCTCAGGAACCAAGGCAAAAGCACGTAACACAGCCTCCTTAACAGAACTATACCTTTTACGTTCAGACACGGACAGAGCTATAAATGCCTCTTGAGCCTGCCCCGTGAACACACTCTGCAACAGCAGAGTGCGCTCTGCATCAGTCCAACCCTTCTCTTCAGCAACATGTTCAAATAACGAAAAGAAAACCTCAGGATCCCTTTCGTTAAACCTTAGGTAGAAACCTTATCATCTGGGACAAACCTACATCCCCAGAATCTCCACCTCATGGGCCAATATCAGGTCTTGCTCTAAACTTTTCCCTTTCATGTTTCAATTTAGCACATTCCAATTCTTTTATCCGTTCATCACGTCTCAATTTAGTCCTAATGATTTAGTTTTTGGACATAAGGTCCGTGGTCCGCTTTCTGTTTTAAAGGACGGTGTTAATGAAGCGGTGCCTCCGGTTAGCTTGCTTGACTATGTTCAGGGTTTCCGACGGAAATTGTTTCTTTCGTGTGAATTGGCAAATAAAAACTTGTTAAAAGCACAAGGAAAGATGAAACGGCTGTTCGATCGTGAGGCAGGGAGCAGAGTTTTTAGTTCGGGTGATCAAGTATTGGCGTTGTTACCCATGCAGGGTTCGCCCTTTAAAGCGAAGTACTCTGGCCCTTATTCTATTGTTCGTCAGGTCACGGAGCAGGATTATCTTGTTGCAACACCAGATCGGAAGAAGTCCTTGCAACTTTGTCATATTAACCTACTAAAGCCTTATTACCTTCAGCGTTTTACATCGGAGCTGTCTGATGATGGGGGTGTGTCGGCTGCGTTGGCTGTAGGTGGGGTGCTGTTTGTGTTTTCTCAGGTGGTAGCTGAGGATGATGAATTCGCTCCCGATGATTCTGTGTTGTTGCCCAGGCTTAAAAACTCAGAAATGCTCAAAGATTTGGATGCTCTGTTGATCCATATGTCGGGTGAACAGCGTGAAGAATTAAAATCTGTTATTTTGTCGTTTCCCTCTTTGTTCTTTGATAGGCCTACATGCACGGACTGGATACAACATGACATCTCATTGGTCGGTGATATTAAGCCTATCAGGCAACGCTTTTATCGCGTTTCACCAGCCAAGCAGAGGATTCTAGATGCTGAGGTCCAGTATCTGTTGGACAATGGGTTAGCAAAACCGTCATATTCTAGCTGGGCATCCCCGTGTTTACTTGTTGGAAAACCAGACGGTACCTATCGGTTCTGCACGGATTATCGCAAGCTGAATATGGTGACTAAGCCTGACTCTTTCCCACTTCCCAGAATGGATGACTGTATAGACCTGGTTGGGTCAGCTCGCTATGTCAGTAAATTTGACCTCCTAAAGGGGTATTATCAGGTTCCTTTAACACCTAGGGCTCAGGAGATATCAGCTTTTGTGACACCATCCGGCCTATATTCTTATTCTGTTATGAGTTTTGGGCTTAGGAATGCTCCATCTACATTCCAAAGACTCATGAATCGGGTTATTTCTGGTCTGAATGGATGTGCTGTCTATTTGGATGATTGTATTGTGGTAGCTGATACCTGGGAACAACACCTAAGCAGAATTCAGGCTTTGTTTACTTGACTAGTGGAGGCTAAGCTGACAGTTAATTTGGCTAAATGCGAGTTTGAACAGGCTACCGTAGTCTATCTGGGGAAGGTGGTGGGACAGGGGCAGGTGAGGCCTGTGCGTGCGAAAGTGCTGGCCATTGACGCTTTTTCTCCTCCTAGCACCAAAAAGGAGTTGCGACGTTTTTTAGGAATGGTAGGTTATTACTAGAGATGGGCGATCCACGTTTTTTCAGTTCCGATCCGATTTCGATACACAACTGCCGATACCGATACAGATTCCGATACAAGAGCTCTTTTTACTTTGTTATACTTTACATATTATTTTTTTTAAGCTAGTAAATACAGATGGAAAAAATGTATGACAAAAAATATGTAATTAGGCTACTACAAACATACATAACGTACTGTTCCACCTCATTTGTTTTAAGCGTTTTTGAGGCATTTGCAGTTCAATATGAATATCTTCAAAGCAAATATACACAAGTGGCGAATGCTTAAAATTTTAACAGTTTTTCTCCCATTGGCATCAGCGCAGTTACACTTTTGTTGCGATGGCAGCCCCTCTTGTATCTCAAGCAACGAGTTCGCAAAACAGTCCAATTAAGTTAGCGACTCCCAAATCATCCATTGCTTTGTTTTGTCTCGCAGTTGGGATTTTCCATTAAACGCTATTCCCACCTCAAAACCTTATTTTACATAGATTGCAAAACGCTGTGCTTCCGGTTTCTGTTAAAAGCCTAAAATACTCCCAGATCGTCACGTCTTATCTTACGCTCCTCGTACTGCGAAGGGTATGAGCATGACCTCACAGCAGGCGGAAGTCACTGTACTCACACCCACTGAGTAGCAAAAAATACTTAGGGGCAGTGATAGCGTTCGATTTGAATTCCGCTAAAAAAAAAACATGTAGAATGGAAAGAGCTGTCGTGCGATTGATTGCCAAAAACTAAATAAGTAAGTATAGGACGTGGATCGGTCACGCATGGCCGATTCCCGATCCGTCAAATAGGTCTGGATCGGCTCCGATACCGATCCGAATATCGGTATCGGTGCATCTCTAGTTATTACAGGGGATTTTGTTCCAATTTTTCGTCTGTTGTGGCTCCCCTAACTGACTTGTTAAAGGAGAATGTCAAGTTCACCTGGTCTCCTGTCTGTCAACAAGCTTTTGATCAGGTGAAGATGTTGCTGAGTTCAGCCCCTGTGCTGGCTGCACCGAGGCTTGATACGCCTTTCCAGCTACAGGTAGATGCAAGCCATGTGGGAGCAGGGGCTGTGCTTTTGCAGGAGGACGACCAGGGTGTTGACAAGCCTGTCAGTTATTTTTCACGGAAATTTAATAAACACCAGTTGCGGTATTCCACCATTGAAAAGGAGGCACTGGCATTGGTTTGGGCTCTGTAACATTTTGATGTTTATGTTGGGGGCGGTTTGCATCCGGTGGTGGTGTATTCAGATCATAACCCGCTTACCTTTTTGCATTCTCTGCAGAGCCCAAACCAGCGCCTGGTGCGGTGGGCCTTGTTTTTGCAGCCATATGGCTTGATAATACGCCACATTCGTGGTGTGGATAATGTATTGGCGGACGCCTTGTCTCGCACCCCGGCTGTTGCAGTGTAGGTTTGCCTGTCGTGTCACTCTTTCCTGTTTGTCTCCCAGGTTCTGTCCTCCTTAAACTGCTTTCCAGGCGCCGGGATTGCTGAAGTTCAGGACATTGGGGAGGTAGCAGGGAGATGTGGGGATATTGTATTTCTATCTTGTCTTTTGGATCTTGTAGTTGCATTGTATTAGTGGTATGGTGGATGTTTTGGTATGGCTCATGTTTTTATTGTTTTTCATGTTTAATGTTACAGAGTCCCACTAGAGGCCTCTGTTTTAAGGGGGATGGTGTGACGGCCCTTTCGGTCTGTCAGTCCCGCCCACTCTTTACCTGTGTTCTTGTCCCTGTTTGAGTAGGTGATCAGGCGCAGGTGTGCCGTGTGAAGCGCTAATTGGGAGGAGTATGAAAAGACCTGAGGCTACTCTGGAGGAGGCCCCCCCCCTTTTTGTCCCTCTGGCACTTTTGTTTGGTTATGTTTTTGGACATCTTTTAGACTTTTGCTTTATTTACCTATTTTTGACTTTGTACCCACTTATGATTTTTCTTTAAATAAATACTTTAATTGATTATTTGATTGCGTGGGGTTTCCTTTTATGTTGCGCTGCCGTTGAGTCAGGCGGTCGTAACAATCTGCTGTGCAAAAGTTTTAAATTATGAAACAAAGCGAATGTATTACACTTTTCAGGATTTATATTAATTTGTAATATACCATCTTGCCGGTCGTTATGCTAAATCAATGAATAGTTTCCCAATAAAAGCAGGAAAATCTATTATTATGTCTTAGTTTTTTTTTTTTTTTTTTTGCCAAACCTGAATGTTAAATGTCTTAAGTAACAAAATTAGGCAGCGTTTAGTGATCAGAGATGTAAATTCAGTAATTAAGCAGCGTGGGGTATACTGCTGTACATTAAGTGTAAGTCATGAATTCATGGACACCATGAGCAGACTCTAGCATTAAAGACATAAAGCGATTTCAATGAAACAGAAGAAATTTATCCCAGCACAGTAATAATAATCATAATCAATTAAGAGAAAAAAAATCTCATATTTAAGATTTTTCTCAAGCTTTAAAAGTTTCTTTGAATTTCTATGGCCCTGGTTTCTCAAAACCTTAATGCTACATCGTTTGTAAGTTCTATGTTAAAAGATAGAACTTACAAAGGACGTAGCATTAAGAAGGCTTCCAGAAACTGACCAATGATCTTTATAAGTAATCATTTATTTTGTGTTCAAGACGTAAACTATAATTGACCAACATTATCCAAATCAATAAAAATTAGCTGTGCCTTCACATATTGCAGAATAGTCAGTGATATGTGGGCATGTACCATGAACCAGCCCTCTTTCCTTGCTTTCTCCCTCCATTTCTGCCTCTCTTGTTGCTCTCTCCCTTCAAGATGACATCATAGCTGCCCAGTCACCATGATGTCGCCATTTTATACTGCTCTGCGTATTGCTCTGTTTTGGGAGGGAGCATCAGGAGTCCGTTTGCACTGTGTTTGTTCATCATTCCGAGTTCACCTAGTTCCCTGCAGGGGGCATAGAGAGATACCTGTCAGTACTGTGTTACAGGAAACCGTGACACATTCCCCATTAGTATTGCACTATGGGCGGATGCGACATATCCCTGTCAGTGCTGAGATACAGACGGATGCAATACAGTAACTGAAATGACTAGTTACTGAAATCAAAGTCCTGTGTTTCAAACAGAATGGGCTTTTACTGGGGTTGGACAATGAAACTGAAACACTAACCAATAGCCAGTATTAGTGCCTGGCTATTAGTGCCTTAGCCACTAGTCAGTAAGAGCAGAGCGTGAAGGTCGAGTTCACAGAGCAATAGCATAACAGGATCCGGCAGGGTAGCGTCTCAGCGTCAAGCAATTATGCAAATTAAAACAAAGTTAGCAAGTTGGAGTTTCCTTTAGATCTTTTCTTTATTCAGAATAAATAAAACATTTACCTGTATTTACAATTTGCAAACCCAAATAATGTACAGTATATAACAGCTGATTTTCTCTATTCTGTGTATTCTAGTATACAGTACACTATAGTAAAAGCATTCATAAATGTAGTAAAAATATTATAAATTGTGCAAAGGTGACATTCAAACAATATCTAAAGATGGTTGACACTACCTGTACAGTATGCTTGAAATATCGGTAAGGTGTGACTCCTCGCTTATCGACCAATTCGCTTAACGACCACTCGTAGGAACGGTCATTAAGTGAGGAGTGTCTGTATTGCTGTTATGTAATTTCAGTTGTACAGTAGTAATTCATGTTTCCCTAGTGAACTGCAGAAACGTTAATATTAACAAACGCAAATGCCACATTATTGGAATTTAAGATTATGGCCTTCAATTTTTCTATAACGTAGTCCCCTGTAACTGATCCAGAACAGAACATAACAACGGCAGGGGGTAACAGTTCTTAACAGTGATCTCATTCAAGCCCCTATAATCAATACAAGGGCGGAGCGAACCGTCCTTCTTGCCAACGAAAAAGAAACCCGCCCCCGCGGGTGATGAGGATGGTCGAATGATGCCAGCTGCTAAAGACTGTCCTATGTATTCCTCCATGGCTGTCCTCTCAGGAGCAGAAATGGAATAAAGACGTCCCCTAGGTGGACTAGTACCCGGAAGCAACCCGATGGGACAATCGAAAGGACGATAAGGCGGAAGGGCCGCTGCCCGGGACTTACTAAACACCTCCTGAAGGTCCTGGTATTCTGCGGGTATCTTGGACAGGTCCGGGGTCTCCCCCGGAGCTGTAGACGCCACAGGTGACCGGGCAGAGCGTAGACACTGGGAATAGCATGTCGGACCCCAGGTGGTGATATAACCCCTTCCTCAATCAATCTGAGGGTTATGCCTGAGGAGCCAAGGGTGACCCAATACTAATGGAACCTGTGGCGTATCAATAATAAACAGAGAAATCTTCTCAATATGGTTGCCAGATAGACGGAGACTCACCGGGACAGTAGCGTGGGTCACCGTTGCCATTCTTCGTCCCGTGAGGGATTGAGCCACCAGGTGTACTTGAATAGGTGTTGTGGGTATCCTCCACTGCTGAACCAGGGTGGCGTCAATAAAACTGTCCTCTGCACCCGAGTCAATAAGAGCAGCTAACGACTGCTGCTGACTCCCCCATGACAGCACAGCAGACACTGTGGGGCGCTGGGGAGAAGAGGGCAAACCCGAAGCCACGCCCACCAGTACCCTCCTCCTTACTGGTGGGCGCATCCTTTTACTGGACACGACGCTACAAAATGTCCCATCTTCCCGCAATACAGGCATGCCCGGGAGGAAAAACGCCGCTGCCGTTCGGCAGGTGACAACCGAGCCCTGTCAACCTGCATAGGCTCGGGCATGGCCTCTAGGGGGCTAACAGTGGATTCTGCAGGTCGAGAAACACGTGCCCCGTCCCGCCGTTCTCTCTCGCGTTGGGACAGCCGGTTGTCTACACGGAGAGCGAAGTCGATGAGATCCTCTAACTGGTCAGGAAGATCGCGAGTGGCCAGCTCATCCTTAATGCCTTCGGACAATCCCTGGTAAAAAGCATCAAACTGAGCGGTCCGCCCCATCCGCAAGACATAGCCAGGGTGCGAAAACGGATGGAATACTCAGAGACGGAGCGACGTCCTTGGCGAAGCTGCATTAACTCACGCACTGCTTCTCTGCCGGACTTGGAGCGATCGAAAACGCGCCTCATCTCCTCCGCGAAGCAGGAGAAGCCTGCGCAGAACGGAGCTCCGGTATCCCAGGCTGCAGTCCCCCACTCCCTCGCTGGTCCGGTGAGAAGCGTAATTACATAAGCAACCCTGGAGCGCTCGGTCGGAAAGGTGGAGGGTTGTAGTTCAAAAACAATTGAGCATTGAGACAAAAAGGACCGGCATGAACCCGGATCCCCATCGTACTAACTGGGAGGTGATAGGCGAGTCTCGTTCGCCGGTCGATTTATTGAAGCGGCGAAAGCACCTGTATGAAGCTGCTGGACCTGGGAGGCTAATCCCGTCAAGCCCGCGTGGAACGACTCCAGGGATTCCCCGATCGCCGGCAATTCGGCCTGATGCTGTCCCAGGAGAATCCCCTGCTTACCCAGAGCGTCCGTGACGCGCTGGACACCATCCTGATCCGCTGGGTCCATCTTACTGGCGAGATCTTCTGTTGAGGATGCAAGAAGACGGACACTGACGCGGCAAGCTGTAAGTCCTGATTGTTTATTATATTCTTCTTGTAGGAAGATCAGAAGTTCCTAGGACCAAGCCCGAGAGCGTGGCTGAAACTCAGGCGGGGAGGCAGGTTGATCGGCTTCGGTACAGACGGGGGAGAGGCGAAAAACACGGTCGGGAATCCAGGCAGGGGTCGGGCGATCGGCGTCGGTCCAGAAAGGGGCAAAGACGAACACAGTCAAGGGTCCAGGCAGTGGTCGGGCGATCGGCGTCGGTCCAGAAAGGGGGCAGGCAAAAACTCGGAGTCTAGAAAACGTAGCAGAGGTCAGAACACAGGGAAACACACACCGGAAAAAACGCTCGAACTCAGGGCAAACCATGAAGATCTCGCACTGATCAGAGAGCCGAGTTGCCTGATATAGTAACACCGAAACTGGGGAAAACGAGACACAGCTGGGAGAAGAGTGTCTGAAACGGGAGCAGCCGGTGTTCCGTTTTCGAATCACTAGATTTGCGTAGCAGTCACACTCACTATGCACCTCTGCGCCAGCTTAGCAGCATATTTGTCCGCAAGCTCTGACTGACAGTCCGTCAGAAAGGTCCGTATCTGATCCGGAGCAGCAGCGCAGACCGGACCCGCGCTTTTTTAAATCTCGCAGATGCGCGTGTACGTGCCTCAGTAAGAGGTAACTGAAGAGTCACACAACAACCAGTGAAGACCTGCTTGTGGTTCTTGGTAAGTACATTATAAAACTATATTAAGATTGACATCAGATTGACATATAGCTGATAGTTCCATCCATGCGATTAAAAAACATAACTAATGCGAAAGTAGGCTTAAAGTAAGAATTGGCGATTGTGGTGAAAGCCTGTTATCAAAATTGGTGAATATCTCCGTTCGCGTGGATGTTATGTGCAATGAGATGCGGGCAATATTTTTGTACGTCTGCGTAAAATTCTAATTTTGGGTTCAGTGTCACCAACTTGGCAGTAAATATTATCTAAGCTCATTTCCAGCCTGTTTGTGTCTTCCAGTTCATTTATCTGGTTAGCATGCAAACGTTACTTAAAGTTGCTCAAACTTAGTAGGCCCAGTTGATGGGACCCTGTTTACACGGTTTTTGGATAAATCAGCAAACATCGTTTAGTTAAATGTTTGCATAACGTTTATTGCTAGTGTTAGCATAAAATCTTTTTCAGATTTAATTTTGATAGTGTTTGAACAAATGTTTATTTAGATTTGAAGTGTATTTTATCTATTAGGTGAAACATTAAGTGTATTTTTCCCCCTTTTTTCAGTTTCTTACTTGTTCATTTCAAATTCAGATTCTCATTTTTGCAGCAGTGTTAGAGTTTTTTTTGAGTAGCTAAATATCTCCTATTTCTTTGAACTGTGCTCCATAGGTTTTGTTCCATTCCATCTGCTGATGCTAGTCAAGTTGAGGTCAAGCTGCCCATCATCTCTTGCAGGTAACCAGCTATATCACATACATACAGTCACATTTTGAGACACATAATGCACCTGTACCCTGATTTTGAAACTTGTTGCTTGATCTTTATTTCCACCTGATGCCCTGTCGAATAACACATTAAGATTTAGAAATGACACTCTATAGGCACCACCAATATCATCCAGCACAAATGTTGAATTCCTTTCCTCCTGAATAAAGTCTGAAAACTGTATTCCCAGTTTACTTTCAGACGTGCTACTTCCTACTCTTCAGTGACAGACCAAGTAAGATACCACCACACACACACAAACACAGATCAATGTATATTCAGAGATTAGTAAAATAAATGTACTTTTTTTATGTTCAGACCTGTACCTGGTTCCACTGGCTCCAACTTTTGCTTGATCACCTGTTTTCCTTTAACCATCCAAACTATCATGTAAGTTGACTGTTATTTTCAATGTCTTGCTATTTGACACTTGGTCTCCGCACAAATGTAAATTCGTTGTTTTTTTTTTTAATTATTGCATGATGCATTATTTTTTTTATAAATACAGTTGATATTGAATTGAACAATTTATTCCACGCAAGCTTGTCACAATGTTTTTGAATATATTTTTTACATTTTTCATATGACTGGAGTTTTTGTAATGACAAAAAATGTTATGTGTTCTCTGGATGAGATTGAGATTCAGAAATGTAAAATAAATAAAAATTTTGAAGATGAGAAATGCATGGGGATTTATTTGGGCCATGTCTGGCCCAGGTGTAGCTGAAAAAATTAATCACCAATCACAGACCAGGGCCAAATGAGCCCCAGATGTAAAGTTTGAGTCACGGATCTGAGCCAGATCCACACCAAATATCATAGCATTAATAACTGTATCGGGCCAGTACTGGCCAAGGTCTGTTCCTGATCCCCAATCCAAATCCGTGCCGGTATTGGGCCGTTGGAAAGAAAGACCCCGGCGCAAACCCGTTTTGCGGATCTGCACCAAATTCTATCCAATGTCTGGCCCAGATCTGCCACAGTTACCTTTTGCTGTCTGGGTTGGTTCTACTTTAGCCGGGAAATAAACTTGTCATAGCTTAACTGTCCCACATTACCTGATATCCCACAATACCTGAATTCACCTATATAATGTAACTATTGTTTTATTAGTTACCGTTGCCTTTTTTGCAGTTGCCAGTTTTTCGTATTCGCCATACGACTCGTGGTGGCTCGTTCTTAAGTGTGAGGTTCGTTGTATTAAATGTTTTGGACAATGCACCTCCACGTGAGATTTCTTTGGAACATAAACGGCAAATAGCGAATTTTTCATTGTTTCTCGAAACGTCATAGTAATTCCACACCGGCTATGACATGACTGCGGTGCCAAAACATTTACATCCCCACTCATCGTGTATGTCCTCACGCATTGACGTCATCAATTGTGATCGGTTCCTAAGATCGGCCAAGTTTAACGAGTACCAATCGAGTCATAAAATATGATTATCGGCCGATACCGATCTTCAGCCGATCGATCCGAGCATCCCTATTTTTTTTAAATTTTATTCTCTGAGGAAGTTGCATCTATAGCAATTCCACTGTATGCCTGATGCATGCTTGTGCATGAAGCTACATAATCTCACTCTCTCTCTCTCTCTCTCTCTCTCTCACACACACACACACACACACACACAGGTTTGTAATTATATCTTTGTGGGGACTTCCCATTCATTTCTATGGGGAAAACTCTAATCCCAACATGACGACCTTAACCCGTACTCAGCCGTAAACTTAACCATAAGTAACCAAACAAAATATGAGACTTTTTGCATTTTTAGTTTTTTGATTGCATTCACAGATCATTGTGGGGACCTGAAAATTGGTCCCCACAACATAAAAAACAGGTTTTTATTACATTGTGGAGGACATTTGGTTCCCACAATGAAATATACACATAATCCATACACACACACACGCAAACATACACTGTTAGACCTGGGTCGGAAAAATACCATGCTCTTTTGTGAGGGTGGGGGCGGGGGTGTTAAATAATAAGATGAAAACGACAATGGCTGTACTTTTGTTAAGTCAGTTGTGTTTCTATAGTCATTGTATTATATTCCACAAGCTTTTTATTCTACAGGATCTACAAACCAGTCAGTGCATTCAGTGGGGTGTTCCAGAATCATTAGGTTCTGAAAAATGTGTTGCATTAAAAAGATGATGTACTTTTGAATACCTAAGTATTTTTAGATCCAAGTACTCCAGTATTTTAACTGAAGTAAAAACTTAACTGAAAAACTTGAAACTTAAAATTGGAATATTATTTGACAAGGAGTATCTATACTTAACTCAAGTAATGAAGTTGTGTACTTTGTCCACCACTATTCAAAAGTGACATATAGGTGTAAGCTATTTTCATTTGTTTGTCTGCTGAGTGCTTCTCTGCAGTGCTGCATATGTTTCCACTGGTTAGATGCAGCACAGGAAGACTGACCCACTGACTGCACTGTGCTGGGCTCACTTTTGCAAAGAGTAAAAACCACACAGAGAGAACAATACCTGCTTCATGTAAGACCCTGTTTCCTCTCTAGCTTACCCAGATCACGCTTTGAAGTATTCAGCCTAAGATATTTTATCCAAACAAGCCACCATTATTATTCATACAGCTGGACATTTGACTGGAGCATATGATTGCTATATATCACTACCCTGTACAGGAAACAGAATGTACAGCTTTCACAACAGAACTTTGGAGAAACAAAATTCTCATCAGTCCACATCTCTATAAATGGGAGCCCTAGGATGTGTGGTGGTTAAAGACACATTTTTGTTTTATTCACATTCTTTTTCTTCACACTGAAAAACTCCATCCATGAATCTTCCAGCATGTATCCTGTTCAGGGTGACGGGGACGACACCACCTATATCGAGTGTGATTTAAGGCCAAGACCTTGAAGGGGAGAGTCAGAGGCTTGTTACAGCAGCAGTGGGGCGCAACACAACAAACAACATCATTCTGAATGTAAAAGAAATGTATATATATAAATATAGGGTAATAATGAAAAACACAAAAAAGAAGAATATATTACATACAGAGGAATAACATACAAATATTAAAATGAGTGAATTTATACACAATCCTATTGTGCATAACGTTATTGCTCATGTGCCAGATATTAGCCTCCCAAAGGAAGCTACCACACAGGGAATAATGCACTGGGTCAATGCAATGTAATATTGCACTTCAGTAAATAAGGAGGAACAACTTCGCAGATCAGCAGTAGATTGAACTTTTCCCTTGTTCATTGTCGTCTGATACAGTTTCTATGAGCAGAGTGCAGGTTATAAAGCCTGACTGCTGTGGGGCCCAATGACCTGCGGTACCGTTCCGTCACACACGCTGGGTGTCTGAGTCTGTTACTGAAGGAGCTGCCCCAGGTCTCCATAGTCTGCTGGGGGGTGAGAGGTGTCACATAAAATCACTGACAGCCTTGTTATCATCCTGCTCTCGCCCAAGATATTCTCCTGTGGAAATCTATCAGCATCTCCTTCATCTTGCTGGTATTTAGGTGGAGGAGTTTTAGCTAACAGCAACTGACAAAACACAATAGTTCGTAGTAACAAATGCAAACACAACTTTGTGACACTTGAAAACACTGCATGGACTAAGTGGCTTGGCAGCTCAAGGTACAGTAAGAAATGTAGGTGCTTTTATTGTTACGGTATTATTATTATTATTATTATTATTATGTATTGTTTAATTATTTTTCTGATTCACCTGCAAATTTAAAGACAGAATTAAGGAATGAATCTCATTTGTAGCCTGGAAACTGCCTGTACTGGTTCTCTGTTGAATAGTCTTACCCCAAAACATCCAGGCATTAGTTCATTCTATAAATCATTATATATACAGTATTAACTCATATTCCCATTGCAGGGCCATACAACACAGAGCATCTCCACACCTTCTTAGACACCCTCTGCTGGGATCTCCTCCCTGATGATGAGAGGGGTCTAAGCATGTGGGCATTTGGGATAATGTGAGTTCAGAACTACATGGTCAGCTGTACGACTTCCAGTCTGTAGGCAGACTCATCGCCTTTAATCATAAACACAGTAGTGTCACATGCAAAATTCAGGATCTTCACAGACTGATCTCTGGAGCAGCAGTGATTTGTGTAGAGACTGAAGAGAAGGGGGAGAGCACACAGCCTGGAGGAGCTCAGTGCTGAGGGTCAGCGTGTCTGATGTGTGCTGTAAGCATACAGATTTCTTGCCTTTGTGAAACATTTTCTTTGTGCTGCTGTTTAAATGTGTTGTTGATGCTGCAGTCAGTAATGTTCCACTAGCAGTCTCACCTCTGCATTTTACAGGAAGACTGACCGAATGAGAGCAGGGTGTTTGTGTCATACGTCTCAGTGAGCGAAAACCACACAACCATCAGGTCCTCAGCTCAGTCCCTCTGCTTCACTAGAAAAACCACAAAGGGTATTTTTTTTATCTAAAAGGGGGTGAGCAAGTGAGATGTTATCGACAGCATGAATTCATCTACTAACATTTCAAATTCAAAGCTAAAAAGCAGAATGTCCATCCAGGATGTCAGTAATAACACTCAACAACTCAACAGGTGCAATAATGTAGAATTTTGCATAATTCAGTTAATATCTGCAAGATACTGGTCATTAACATTATAAGGTCATGTTTCTGAATCTCATTGTTAAGGTTAACAGGATTCATACACCAAGGGTCTGACTGCAAAAGTTATTTCCAACAAAACTGAAGATTTAAAAAAAAAAACTTTACCTTGCTATTGTGTTAGGGTCGGAACCGACCCGTTTGTGAGTTTACAATGCATAAAAGCACCACAAAAATTTGTGTACTGCATCGAGGCTTTTTGACTTTGTCAGGAATCTCTATTTAAACAAAATAAAATTTTTCACTAGGCGAGGCATGCCCATACATGTACAGTAAGGCAAAATAAGACCAATTCAGTTTATTTATATAATTCTCTTGAGGTTTATTTTACGTTATTTTTTTTTGAAAACGAGAGGTATGCTGTCAAAGAAAGGTCCAAAAAGCCACACCAAAAATATTAAAACAAATCTTTTCATGGATAATGAAGCTAAACAAGGCAACCAAGAGATAAGAAACAAATTGGATGATAAATTATTGTTTTGAGGGTATTTTATGGGGTTGGCACGGATCCGTTTAACATAAGCGATAGGAACAGAAAGCTAACATAGGACTAAGGTTAAATAAATCTATACGTTTTTATACAGACAAGACTGTGCTTAATTAATCTTTCAGCCAAAATCACAGTCAGGCAAATCTGAGCATCTTAATTGTGTTTGTTTTTGTGGAATGGCATCACATGCAGGTTGGTCTCTGCCTGTGCTCTGTGCTTCCTGGGTCAGGCCCAACACTCTCCAGACCTCGATGAGAATTAGCAGTTGCTGGATAAATTCCTTGTATGTTATGCATACTTGGTGAAATAAAGTGATTCTATTCTATTCTAAATGAATTACAAATGATAGAAATACGAAAGTCATTCTTGCTGTCTAACCTCTGATTACTGCATCAAAATTCTGATATCTGATATGTAGGAATTATTAGCTCAGGTAATTTTTAATATCTCCACCAATATGTTTGAAATTAATTAAAGTTTAATTAATTATTATTTAATGCTGATTATTAACCAATCGTTATGCCGAATGGTCAGCTCCTCCAAACTCAATTGCGGTATCCCTGTGAGTCTGTTAATGTAAGACTCAAATGGGATTCACTAATTACCAGTATCGCTTAGTAACCTGGGTTAGAAGGCTCGTCCAGCGAGCTGCATCACCAGGTAATGTAAATGATTGGTAGCGAAGCTCCCTTCAGGCCCGATGAGAGAGAGTCTCGCGATGTTTCAAGTGAGTTTGAGGTTCAGAGCATGTAGCAAGATTGCACAGAGGCAGGGACTTTATTGTGAGACACACAATGACGGAGGCTAAAGTTGTGTAAAAGACATGCATTTATTCCTGGCTAACACTACAACTAACATGACAGACATTACACCTAACACAAACAACAAACACGAAATAACGGAATAAAACAAGCGATGTAATTATGAAAATGCAATGACCAGATTTAAATGAGTAACCTTAAATGGGAAATACTGTTCTGCAAAGCAAGCACAGTTTGTGGAACACGACCCTAAAGTCTTATAGCAGGTTAACAGAACAGCTTAAGTTGTTAGAATGAAAGGAAGTTGGTTTACTTGGTTGAAGAGTGGGGGGGGGGGGGGTCTTGGCAGCTGATGGCAGAGCTGTTGAGCTGATGGCACTCAGGAAGGCGCGGCGTTTGGAGCAGTGGAGTGGAGCCCCTTTGGATTCTCTCTCCTGGTGAAGCTTTGTCTTGGGTGCTGTTCTCTGTTCAGCTGGGCCTTCACCGGAGGGTTTCTTGTGGGCTTCTCTTCTCCCGGGCTGATGGTCTTTCCTCGGGCTGATGGTTGTTCTCTGCGCCCCCTTTGTTCTGAGGTCCAGGTTTTTATGGTCTAAAGTTCATGAATAGGGATGACCAGGAATTCGACTCCTGACCCAATGGCTGGCCATCCATTTGGCGGGCTTTCGGAATGGGGTCTGTATCAGTCCTTTTGTGATTTATGGCCCGACTGATTCTCCCTTTACTGATGATTTTCATTAAGCTGTTATAACCTTTGATACATCCACTTTTATGGTAATCACTGACCAGATTTGGAACCAAGGGTGATTAACAATCAGTTTGACACCAAACATGCCATACCAGCTTCACAGGTACATACGCCATACCATCTGTATTAATTGATTAAACAATTTGATATTTTATCTATGTGACTGATTCACATCAGTATAGGATACAGGTGTTTTGGGTTGCACCTCAACAGATGTTACACTTTGTGCAGACATTACATCAAATATTCATATTACAAACAGCACATCTTATCCATAGATAGGCGTGGCCGTTAGTTTGTGGTAATATCAATATAAGTCGCACATCTGGAAACACCATATTTTGTTTGGTGTGGCTTATGCCAATTCATCTTCTCCAGAATGGATAAGATACACCTTTCCAGATTCTTCTGGTATACCATGAGAACATACATACAATGGTAGCTATACCTATCTATTTATTTAAATTTATATGTGTTCAAGTGCAAAGGGGTAAAATGGGTTATACTCCATCAACATGGTTATTAGCGTGGCACACAAAACACTAAGATTGTCTAAGGACACATACAAACATAACCTATCTGTATATTGAGACTAGTAGTTGTGGGTAAATCAATATACAGGGTATACAAAAACCAAACTTAAATGAAATTTCCTTTAGGGTGTTCGTCTGTTGGGTGAGTGATATGTGTGGCAGAATGTATGGGGAGGGGGTTGTGTGCCAAGTCGAGGGACCCCTGTCCATTAGGTCCACTCTGCTTGTCTGTAGGTCCCTAAATCTTTGGGCAATAAAAGTTGGAGTGCTGGCCTCCCTTGTTATCTGTGTGTGTTGGTGTGTGTTTATGAGTGTAACCCCTCTTTGGTGCCTCTCGTACCAGGCTCGGCCTTGTCTCAGGCCACCTTGAATTTAGGCCCTGTGATATCTGCATGTGTGATCCTACAGCTGAATTCTTCAAAGCGTGATCTGGGTAAGCTAGAGAGGAAACAGGGTCTTACATGAAGCACGTATTGTTCTCTCTGTGTGGTTTTTACTCTTTGCAAAAGTGAGCCCAGCACAGTGCAGTCAGTGGGTCAGTCTTCCTGTGCTTCGTCTAACCAGTGGAAACATATGCAGCCCTGCAGAGAAGCACTCAGCAGACAAACAAATGAAAATAGCTTACACCTATATGTCACTTTTGAATAGTGGTGGACAAAGTACACAACTTCATTATTTGAGTTAAGTATAAATACTCCTCGTCAAATAATACTTCAATTTCAAGTGAAGTTTTTCAGTCAAATTTTTACTTCAGTTAAAATACTGGAGTACTTGGATCTAAAAACAATTATTCAAAAGTGCATTATCTTTTTAATACAACACATTTAACAGAACCTAATAACTCCTGAACACCATCCTGAATGCACTGACTGACTTGTAGATCCTGTAAAATAATAAGCTTGTGCAATATGATACAATGACTATAGAAACACAACTGACTTAACAAAAGTACAGCCATTGTCATTTTCACTTTATTAATTATTTAACACCGCCCACCCCACCCTCACAAAAGAGCATGGTAGTGTTCTTACACAGCTCTACCAGTGTGTGTGTGCGTCTGTGTGTGGATTATGTTCATATTTCATTGTGGGGACCAAATGTACCATTTTTCAGCATGCATCCGGCAGACAGTCAAATTTCCTCAGAAAATAAATAAATAAACAGAATGACCAACCCAGTTACACACCTCTAGCTCTATTACTGCCCAACAGCATCTTGACTGACAGCGCAGGAGTAGTTTACTGTGATTGGTTTTTCTCCTGTGATGAACACAATATTGTCTCTTTTAGAAAAGAACATTTGTCCTCTAACTTCAAAGCTGTGCTTCAAAGTAATGAGTAACAAGAACCTTCGTGGAAATATAGTGGAGTAAAAACTACAATATTTGTCTTTCAATTGTAGTGAAGTAAAAGTGACAAGTTTCTAAAAAAATTGACATTCAAGTAAAGCAGAGATCCTTGCAAAATGTACTTAAGTACAATACTCAGGTAAATGTACTTCATTACTGTCCAGCCCTGCTTTTGAATTGCATGTTGGAAACAGACTGTAGAGTAAGCAGTCTTGTTAAATGAACAGTGATGGGAATTATGCTCCTACTTTTTGTGTTTATTGTGGGAGCAGCACAGTGGCTGAGTAGGTAGTCACTCTTATGTCAGTGACTGTGCATACATACGCGCCCTGTGACACACTGGCACCCCCCCCCCCCCCCACCCTGTGTGAAGCCCGGCCTTGTGCAGCCTTGGACAGGCTTAGCCCCCCACCCTGGGCATGATAAGAGGCTGGAAGATGGATGGACAGGTCACACAGCGGCTCGATATATATTTCTTTTGGTGTTTCATTAAACGGTATGACTATGTGAAAGGACCAGATGTAATTAAATGTATATAAATAAAATTAAATTAACAAGAAACCTTATTGCACCTCGAGGGTGTAACCTATGTCCATAACGAGCATTGTGCACCTGTGTGTGTGTGTGTGTGTGTGTGTGTGTGTGTGAGCCAAATAACAGGACAGGGAATAAAAAAACAAAACTCCTCTTTCTTAATTATCCACATCATTATTAATTACACAGGTATTTATACAGGTATATCCTCCAAAAATATATACAGTACAGATAATTAAATGAAAAATGTAATTTAAGAACACTTTAAATTTTCGCTCAGTTTCTTTCATCTGTTTAATATCATCTATCTGTCCCTGTGCGTTTGCCCCAAACCATTCACCATGGTATACAAGGGAGACAAGTAAGCATGTGTGGCATCAAAGAACTGATTGCAGCAACTCAGCCTTTCCACAACATTAAAGCCACTTATTCCCCCCAAGTCATGAAGAAATAATCTCTGTGGCTCCCCTCTCCCCCTCCCTCAGCTCCTAGTCTGGCCTGAACACTTGTATTTCCAGTAAAAATGCACCCCAAACACACTGACACCAAACTCAGCACTGGTGCTCCGTAAAATCCCGTGATCCAGTCTCAGATGCACTGGCTCCTCTGCTCTCCTTCTGAGCCTTATTAAAGCTACACCCTGAACACTCTGTATAACTAACATGAATGAGAAGCATTTTTATTCATAATCTCTGTAGCGGAGGTCAGAATACAGAGTGTCATTATTCCCATCTTTCTTCTGTCTCCTGGGTTTTGGGTTCTTAAGGTTCAGGGCAGCGTAATTCAGTGTGTCCTCGTCATGGCTCTGTGGAGACAAAGATGGCAGAATAGGATGGATGAAAATTGGTTTGCTATTACTTAAATGCACAAATAGCACTTAAAAGGATGGAAATCAGTTTAAGTTGTTTTTTTAAATATTATTTTTGCTTATTATTTATTATTTGAAATATTTATTACACATACCTGCTTATGTGACCATTCCACTTTTGTTACATCACTGTTCTTCTGATCTATTTAAAATATATAATGCATCAAAATATATAATTTCACACAAAATAACAATTCAGAGGTTGGATAACATTCCTAAATTGGGAGGGAATTTACAGTCCTTTTTGTCACAAAATCAAAGTTAAAATGATTTCTGTCAATTTCAGTGTGCATGCTTAGATATGTGTTGTTTGTTATGATATATTACATATAGTATAATTGCTATAAAGAGTATTTCAAGAGATTATTTGTCGTGAGATTATTTGTCGAAAGTTACAACTTGTGGGCTGGCATAAGGTGAACGGAGAGGGGCTTTATTAGGCAAAACATTAACAGTTATGGGGAAAACAAAGCGCGACCATGAGGGATCCAAACAGGAGAACAGGGAACAAGCAGGGGAAAGGCTCAGGGTCAGACCGAGATCCGGGAAGATGAGCACAGTGACAGGCACAGTGACAGACATATACAACGACTAACGAGGGGACAACGAGCAACAGGAGTGGCTCATTAGGGCCACACTGGGGAGGGGACAGGAGGGCCAGGCAGACTAATAAATGTTATTGATATGCAACTTACTGCAACATGTGTTGTATATCTCAGTATATTTTGCAAAATACTAAAGATATGTAAATAAATTAGGCAGGATTTTAATAAGGGATATTGTGTTTCCCACAAGAGTGGTTTTAATGTGAAAATGTATGTAGTATTAAACAATTCTGTTTCGTTATAAACATATCAGTCATTTCACCAAAATTTTTTGTCCTTCTTCTGAGAGCATAAAGCCGGGCAGCGTACCTGCGCAGTGTGTACAGGTCATTTTACATCTTATACAAATGAGGGCAACGTTCAGAATAATGCTGCAAGATAAAACTATCAGCAAGCCAGAGTGAAGAGGGTCCAGCAGCTTCTGATAGCCTATAACAAAGAAATAGATTTCAGCATAATGATATAGAGACACATTTCACATTTGCTTTACATTAGTTAAAGATAAAATCAATAACAAATTAAAGTAGGTTTCTTGCAAGTAGTCCATTTTTAACATGAACTTTTGGTATTTTGCATTTTAACATTTAGTATTAAGTAATATTTTCAATACTTATTAAACATTTGTGTAATTCAATTTATGCACTTAAATTTGAAAATTCATTACATTAAAATAAGAAGTAATTGTCTTAATAGCAAAATAAGTAAAATAAAAGTTTGTACAGAAGCAGATATACTCTCCACACTAGGTGTTACCATCTATATGCAGCTGTGTGCCGTTCCCAAACAGCATCTCCCCACACATGGCCACAGCGCAGTAGTAAGTCCCAGCATCAGAGAGGCTGAGGTTCCTCTTGGGGAGGCTGTAGACACAACTCTGTGTAGGAGATCCAGTCTCAGGGCTCTTCTCACACTCATCACTCCTGTTTCTGTGGCTGTAAATGACTCCTGGAAGGGATTCTCCTGATCCATGTCTGAACCAGTAAACACTGTGTTCTCCTGCACAGCTCCCAGCCTCTACTGTACACTGCAGGCTCACAGAGTCTCCTGGCTGCACTGTGTCAGACACAGGCTGCTGTACCACAGTCCTGCTGTTGGAGTCTTTACCTGAAAAGCAAAATGTTCATGATGACAGGCCTTTGAGAGAAAAAATGGAAAGGAAGGTTTTTCCTCAAAGATTTTTCTTACAGATTTTGGAGAGGTTTGGGAACTGAAGCAGTGTTCTTCCAACCATCCAAGAAAAAGGTAAGTTCTTGGAGAACAGTTGAAATTCTTTTCTCATTATATTGTATTAATGTTCATTAATATATATTCGGTAACACTTTCCATTAACTGCACCTACATAATACCTTTATAATACATTCATATAACATTCATAAGCAGCATGTAAATATACCTTAATATCCTAACATACTTTAACAGCTTTAATATACATTAATAACAAAAAGTATAAAATAACAAACATTATAATCATATAATCATGTAATGTTTGTTATTAATGTATGGAGGTAGATGAATTTTATTAATTTAAAGTCAATGAAATGAAGTGTGTAAAGTGTACTTTATATTTTCATGATTTTCGTGACTATCAATTTACGTTTGGTTTATGTTGCGCCTTTTCCAGAGGAAGGTATTTATTGTTTTTGCATATTTGGCTGTTGATGTGTATTAGTATTTTTGAGGATTCTGCTGTAGTACCTGCATGGTTTGACTCAAGAGCCAAATGTATTATCTTTACTTGTTACTGTTTGCTGATTGACAGTTTGTCTCTTTTTTAACATTAAAGAAAAAGTATACATAGCAAAAGGAATTACTTGGTTTCGTAGTTGCTCCTATTTATTTTCTTATGAGAAGAAAAGTAAGTTTTTCCGTTCAACCATAGCACTACAGCAAAAAGCAAAACGTCATAGCAAATGGAATTATGCTTTATTCCAATACACATGATTAATTTTTCATTATTATTATGTTTGATCAGCATAATATCTTCAAAGGATTTATGATCTAATTTGCAATGTTCTGGCCTGAAATCTTTTCCTGCTACACTGAAGACTCTCTCAGCATGTGCAGAGGAAGCT